>NC_066573.1:3445485-3582985 GCF_024679095.1 Eriocheir sinensis
CCACAGACTGCCAGGCGCGTGAACCCCTACACGTGCTGGCGCTAAATCTTTCCGCAGCGTGGTGGAAAAGTGTGTTAGAGAGGGAACAATGCAGCAAAGAAAATAACCACAACAAAATAGGGAGTAAAAAAATCCTTCCTTTTTGTTAAGAGTGAGCGTCTACTTGACAGACACTACATCCATCCCTGTGCTTTGTGTGTTGCTGGGAATGGGAGGTTATGTTAACGCTTGGAAATAATAGCAGGTGAGAGAGGAAAAATAACCACAGAAAACAGGCAATGAAAATCCCTACTTTGACTCAGAGTGCGTGACTACTTTCTTAACCCGAGAACGTCGGCAGACCCTTTTTTGGGCTTTCACGAGTCGTGGCTGTGGTACGGTGGACCCTAAAAAGGGCTCGCCATAATTCGTCTAATTCGAGCTAATTGTAGGCGGTGGTGGCATAGCGCAAGCCACCATGAATGCTCTAGGTCAATGTGGTGAGTGATCCTGAGGTGAGCTTTTTTGTCATAGGTGGTGCTGTAAGGTCATGGAAGACTGAATTAGCTATCCATACAGTAATCACTTGTCAAATTCTTTATAGTACACAACAAGCGACTCTCTGCTAGATGCCACGCGTCACGAGACTGTTTATTTTGCAACAAACACCACCCAAAAAGAATGGAGTTTGAGTAGAAGTAAATATTTTCAACGGCTTTATGGTTATGAGAGAAGTACTCGGATATACGTTCCATGCTCTTTTCTTAGTCTCAAAATGCAGATTAATTTTGTCGTTTCTCGGGCACTTTTCGGCTTTCCTATAGCCGAAGACCACGGGTTAAGGGTACATCGGTTTCTGCACCACGTGTCCATAACCAGGACTGGGACGGCAAATGAATGACCATATAAACGAGAGTGAATATAACACAACAATAACAACTTCAAAATAGCCAATGGCAATAATTTTTTTACTTCAGTATAATTCTATTCTTTGTACACTACACCCGTTATTGTACTCTGTGTCTATTACAAAGAATACGAGGGCGTGTGAATGGTTGGAAAACGTGAGAGGGAACAAAAAGGCCTCATCCAAAAAGCCACTGCCAACCCTTCCTTTCGTATAGTGGCGGGCTACATTTTAGGGACTGTGTACTCGCTCCTGTCTCATCTGTTTGTCACACAGAATGGTTGGGAGCGTGAATGATGACCATTCCCATTTGTTGCTGTTGAGACACAATATACTGGATTAATGTTAAACAGTGTGAACCTAGAATAAAATTAAAGGAAAGTTTATGAACACAATTACGGCTGTTTGACAAAAAAAAAAAAAAAACAGCGTTCACTCCATAGAAAGTTGGTAAAGTTTCCTACATTATTTTTTGTGATAATTAAAAGCTCTATGTATTATGTTAAGATGAAATAAAAAACACTAAAGAATGCTAGATCCCAGATGATATCAATATAATCGAAAAACAAACA
Source organism: Eriocheir sinensis (assembly GCF_024679095.1). Taxonomy (NCBI): domain Eukaryota; kingdom Metazoa; phylum Arthropoda; class Malacostraca; order Decapoda; family Varunidae; genus Eriocheir; species Eriocheir sinensis. The sequence continues at coordinate 3,446,944 of NC_066573.1, forward strand.
ACGAAAAACTGAGAGCAAGCTGTAGATCGTGAGGAATCTTAATTACATCCATCTGTCTTCCCCTAAAAGATAAAAAAAACTTAAAGAATAATCAACTTTCATATTTACAAGTCGCCACGGAGCACTGAAGAAAAAAACACTCACTCATAATGACTGATATATAACGTCAAAATATTAACACTGGGAAAAAGCAAAACCAAAGACGAACAAAAATACTCCCCTTATTATCTCTCTCTCTCTCTCTCTCTCTCTCTCTCTCTCTCTCTCTCTCTCTCTCTCTCTCTCTCTCTCTCTCTCTCTCTCTCGCTCTCTCGCTCTCTCGCTCTCGCTCTCTCTGATGTGTGAGTGAACAACCTTTGAAGTGGGGAACGTGGCATGTAATTCCCTTCCTCTCTCAGTTTGGACGAGGCGTGAACAGCGAGGATGGTAAGGAGGCGGGGGTGGAGAATGCGAGGGACGGGGTGGAAAGGATGGGAGAAAGGGATAGAAGGAAGGGGATGATAAAGAGAAGAAGGAAGAGGAGGAAGAGGAAGATGAGGAGGAGGAGGAAGAAGATGAGGAGAAGGAGGAGGAGAATGAATACTGGAGATATAGATAAGAGGGTCGAAGAGAGGGAAGAGGCAAAAGAGAAGGATGGGTACGGTATGTGGAAGATAAGGTAGATAGCTATGAGATAAGGAGGAGGAGGAGGAGGAGGAAGAGGCGGAGTTGGAAGAGGTAGAATAGGAAAATGAGAGGGATGATGATGATGATAATGATGATGATGATGATAACAGTAGTGGTAATGATTCATATTATGATGAAAATGAGAAAAAGAAGGAGAAAGGGGAGGAGGAAAACGAGGAGAGGAGAAAGAGGAGGAAGAGAGAAAGGAAGACTAGAAGGGAGAAGCGAGAATAGAGATAGAATAGCGATACCAGAAAAGGTTATGTAGATTAGATGTGGGCAATGGTAGGTGTGTGTGTGTGTGTGTGTGTGTGTGTGTGTGTGTGTGTGTGTGTGTATTTGCCTCTCACATTTCCCAAGAACGTAATACCCCATAATAAACACACACACACACACACACACACACACACACACACACACACACACACACACACACACACACACACACACACACAGATAACCCTCAAAACTATTCATTAGGTTAGTAAGGCCTATCATACACCGTTCACCATTTGACCCTTAATAACAAATTCAATAACGCAGTCGTCAGGTAACAGAAGCGCCTCTTGCCACCTGTGAATAATTACTTGACAGGTTGAGTGGCTCGATGATCAGGTTACTTTTTCTGGAATCACCGGTAAAATATCCAGGAGCGTGGTCCTGCCTCCGATGGCGTGGGAGTGGTGCAGTTTGTTATATTGAGAGGCTGACATGCCGTGATACTACAGTGTATAGGGTTGAAAAAGGAGACTCATTCGCCCTTAGAAGGATGAGACCGGGAAGGAAATAAAAATTCATAAACGTTCATAGGGATCCGAGCATAAAAGAGAACACACACACACACACACACACACACACACACACACACACACACACACACACACACACACACACACACACACACACACACACACACACACACACATTCCATTATTTTATCTATTTTTCTCCTACTTATTTATTTTTCTACCTACTTATTAGCTTCTTTCTTTCTCTGCTTAGCTATCTATTCACCTGTCTAGCTACTTTTTCCTCTCCTACGTTCATCTGCTTTATTGCTGTCCCTCACCCACTCTCAGTCCCTAAATCATTCCTTTCCTTCTTCCTACATCTCCCATACTGAGCCTCTCCTTCATCTCTTAACCTTTCCCTACCTCATCAACATCCTCCCCAATCTCCAATCCCAGCCTCCAATCTACTTAACCCAAACAGGTCCCCTCCACTTCAAACGTCCTTCACTGCCATTATGTAACTAATTGTCTTTCTCATTTCAAACCCTTATCAACTTACCCTACTGTATACTGTCCCCATTCCTCCTGCCTTAGCCCGACTTTATACACCCCCTCTCTATCACCATCAGAGAGGAGAGGGAAAGTATGGGGTGTGTTTAGGTATTCAGGAATGGTCCGTGTTCGTTATTTTCTCATAGTTACTCAAAATCATTCAACCTTACCACTGACAACAAGACCGATCGTAAGAGAATATAACAGTAATGGAAAAATGGATGAGTGCAGAGTAATGAAAAAAAGAGGAGGTGGGAATGATGCCTTAGGTCTTCAAGGATGGGCCATATTCGCCTATACCCAAATCCAAACTAACAAACGACAAGACGGAACATGTTATAAGCTTTTGAGGCAGATGGAGGAATGGATGAGGGCAAACTAGTGTAGAAAGAGGAGGATATTCAAGGGTGGGCTGTACTCGGCTATACTTAAACTCAAACTAATCACCGACAAGACGAGACATAACATACGCTTTTGAGCCAGATGGAGAAATGAATGACGGCAAACTAATGTAGAAAGAAGAGGAGGCAAGGCTGGGCTAGGTATTCAAGGATGGGCTGTACTCGGCTATACTCAAACACAACCTAACCACCGACAAGACGGGACATAAGATACGCTTTTGAGACAGATGGAGAAATTGATGAAGGCAGACCAGTGATGAAGGAAGAGGAGGTAAGGCTGGGCTAGGTATTCAAGGATGGGCTGTACTCGGCTATACTCAAACACAACCTAACCACCGACAAGACGGGACATAAGATACGCTTTTGAGGCAGATGGAGAAATTGATGAAGGCAGACCAGTGATGAAGGAAGAGGAGGTAAGGCTGGGCTAGGTATTCAGGGGTGGGCTGTACTCGTTGCCTACCTTTAGTTATTCAAATCCCTTCAACCATACCACGGACAATAAGAAGGAGCATATGGAGTTTGGAGGCGGGAGGAAAAAGAGGAGAGGGTGGACTGGGTATTCGGGGCCGGTCTGTCCTCGTTGATCTGTATTCAAAGCCTTATTAAACCTTACCTTAAACATTACAATTGACAACAAGACTGATCATAACAGTACTCTCTTGAGGCAGAAAAACCTATTGGAAAACAGAGACGGGGGTGGACTAGATATTCTGGGCTGGTATGTCTTACTCGTTGCCTACTCTTAGTTACTCAAAACATTTAACCTTACAATGAGAAGGAACTTATAACAACCTTTCGAGGCGGGAGGAAAAGTAAAGGACGAAAGGATATTGGACTCAGGGATCAGTGTATGTTCTGTACTACTCGTTATCGCTTTATAGTTATACAAAATCACTCAACCTAACATCTGACAAAAGAATATAACATAACGGTGTATTTTCGAGGCATATAAAGAAACCGATACGAACAGACTAACAAAGAAAAGACAAAGTGAGGATGGTGGTGGCTTAGGAATTCTTTTTCGCTTTATAGTTACTAAAATGCACTCAGTCTTACTGGTGGATAGGGGACGGGTTAGTAATGGGACTGGTGGATAGGGGACGGGTTGGTAATGGGACTGGTGGATAGGGGAAGGGTTGGTAATAGGACTGGTGGATAGGGGAAGGGTTGGTAATGGGACTGGTGGATAGGGGACGGGTTAGTAATGGGACTGGTGGATAGGGGACGGGTTGGTAATGGGACTGGTGGATAGGGGAAGGGTTAGTAATGGGACTGGTGGAGAGGGGAAGGATTGGAAATGGGACTGGTGGAGAGGGGAAGGATTGGTAATGGGACTGGTGGGGAGGGGAAGGGTTGGTAATGGGACTGAAGGAGAGGGGAAGGGTTGGTATTGGGAATGGTGGATAGGGGACGGGTTGGTAATGGAACTGGTGAATAGGGGAAGGATTGGTAATGGGACTGGTTGAGAGGGAAAGGGTTAATAATGGGACTGGTGGATAGGGGAAGGGTTGGTAACGGGACTGGTGGATAGGGGAATGATTGGTAATAGGAATGGTGGATAGGGGAAGGGTTGGTAATGGGACTGGTGGAGAGGGGAAGGGTTGGTAATGGAACTGGTAGATAGGGGAAGGATTGGTAATGGGACTGGTGGATAGGGAAAGGGTTGGTAATGGGACTGGTGGAGAGGGAAAGGGTTGGTACTGGGACTGTTGGATAGGGGATGGATTGGTATTGGGACTGGTGGATAGGAAAAGGGTTGGTAATGGGACTGGTGGATAGGGAAAGGATTGGCAATGGGACTGGTGGATAGGGGAAGGATTGGTAATGGGACTAGTGGATAGGGGAAGGGTTGGTAATGGGACTGGTGGAGAGGGGAAGGGTTGGTAGTGGGACTGGTGGATAGGGGAAGGGTTGGTAATGGGACTGGTGGATAGGGGAATGATTGGTAATGGGACTGGTGGAGAGGGAAGGGTTGGTAATGGGATTGGTTGAGAGGGGAAGGGTTGGTAATGGGACTGGTGGATAGGGGAAGGATTGGTAATGGGACTGGTGGATAGGGAAAGGTTTGGTAAATGGACTGATGGAGAGGGGAAGGGTTGGTAATGGGAATGGTCTATAAGGGAAGGGTTGGTAATGAGTTTGGTTGATAGGGGATGGGTGTGTAATGGGACTGGTGGATAGGAGAAGTGTTGGTAATGGGAATGGTGGATAGGGGACGGGTTGGTAATGGGACTGGTGCTCAGGGGATGGATTGGTAATGGGACTGATGGAGGGGAAGGGTTAATAATGGGACTGGTGGATAGGGGAAGGGTTGGTAACGGGACTGCTGGATAGGGGAATGATTGGTAATAGGAATGGTGGATAGAGGAAGGGTTATAATTGGGACTGGTGGATAGGGGAAGGATTGGTAATGGGACTGGTTGATAGGGGAAGGATTGGTAATGGGACTGGTGGAGAGGGGACGGATTGGTAATGGGAGTGGTGGAGAGGGGAAGGATTGGTAATGGGACTGGTGGATAGGGGAAGGGTTGGTAATGGGACTGGTGAATAGGGGACGGATTGGTAATGGGACTGGTGGATAGGGGAAGGATTGGTAATGGGACTGGTGGATAGGGGAAGGATTGGTAATCTGACTGGTGGAGAGGGGAAGGGTTTGTAATGGGAATGGTGGATAGGGGAAGGATTAGTAATGGGACTGGTGGAGAGGGAAGGGTTGGTAATGGGACTGGTGAATAGGGGACGGATTGGCTATGGGACTGGTGGATAGGGGAAGGATTGGTAATGGGACTGGTGGATAGGGGAAGGATTGGTAATCTGACTGGTGGAGAGGGGAAGGGTTTGTAATGGGAATGGTGGATAGGGGAAGGATTAGTAATGGGACTGGTGGAGAGGGAAGGGTTGGTAATGGGACTGGTTGAGAGGGGAAGGGTTGGTAATGGGACTGGTGGATAGGGGAAGGATTGGTAATGGGACTGATGGATAGGGAAAGGGTTGGTAAAGGGACTGATGGTGAGGGGAAGGGTTGGTAATGGGACTGGTCGATAAGGAAAGGGTTGGTAAAGGGACTAGTGGAGAGGGGAAGGGTTGATAATGGGTCTGGTAGATAGGGGAAGGATTGGTAATGGGACTGGTGGATAGGGGACGGGTTGGTAATGGGACTGATGGAGAGGGGAAGAGTTGGTAATTGGACTGGTGGATAGGGGACGGGTTGGTAATGGGACTGGTGGATAAGGGACGGATTGGTAATGGGACTGGTGGGTAGGGGAAGGATTGGTAATGGGACTGGTGGATAGTTGATGGATTGGTAATGGGACTGGTGGAGAGGGGAAGGGTTGGTAATGGGACTGGTGGATAGGGGAAGGGTTGGTAATGGGACTGGTGGAGAGGTGAAGGGTTGGTAATGGGCCTGGTCCAGAGGGAAAGGGTTGGTAAAGGGACTGGTGGATATGGGAAGGGTTGGTAATGAGACTGGTGGATAGGGGAAGGATTGGTAATGGGACTGGTGGATAGAGGAAGGGCTGGTAATGGGACTGGTGGAGAGGGAAACGATTGGTAATGGGACTGATCGATAGGGGAAGGGTTGTTAAAGGGACTGGTGGAGAGGGGACGGACTGGTAATGGGACTGGTGGATAGAGGCAGGATTGGTAATGGGACTGGTGGATAGGGGAAGGATTGGTAATGGGACTGGTGGAGAGGGGAAGGGTTTGTAATGGAACTGGTGGATAGGAGAGAGAGAGAGAGAGAGAGAGAGAGAGAGAGAGAGAGAGAGAGAGAGAGAGAGAGAGAGAGAGAGAGAGAGAGAGAGAGAGAGAGAGAGAGAGAGAGAGAGAGAGAGAGAGAGAGAGAGAGAGAGAGAGAGAGAGAGAGAGAGAGAGAGAGAGAGAGAGAGAGAGAGAGAGAGAGAGAGAGAGAGAGAGAGAGAGAGAGACTAATGACTTTCCTTGTTCACAGGCGCGGCGAGCAATGTTGTGTTTTGTTATGATGTTGTCGGTCAGTCCAGGTAAGTGTGTTCGTGTGTGTGTGTGTGTGTGTGTGTGTGTGTGTGTGTGTGGTGAAAAATGAAAGTACGACTCATTCTTCCACTCCCAACATCAACTGAAGCCTAACATGAACTAAAAACAAACCCTCTATTAATATTTCAGCTTCTTAACAATCCTTCGACCACATTAGTTTATCGTACCCGGCGTGAAAACCAGCTGATCACAAGTGCGTCAAGATCTATCGAGGTTATCCCCTGCTCAACGCGCGCTGCAAAGTCATCCCCGTATTACCCAATCACCTTTACTTAGCTATTTGCGTCGACATGGGCTTCGCGGGGGCAGCATGGGCCTTAAAGCTGTCTGTACGTACCACGGGCAACACACCCACATGCCCGAACTGCGCCGCCTCGTCTCCTTATATGATTAATGGTGAATACGAGCGACTCTTGCTGAAAAATGAATTAGCACTGAAAAAGTAACGCATTGCCGAGAAAGAGAAATGTAGCTTACCTTCACCCCGTTGAGGTGGTGGTGGTGGTGGTGCGTGGAGGTGGTAGGTGGGGGGTCACATTAAGGGCTCAGTGGGGGTTCAGCCCATCGCTCCCTGAGTTGATGGCTTGGGTTCGACGGCGTACTTGCGGCAGTCCCCATGTGGCCCCCGACCCACCGCCGCCCGCCCGCTGAACACCTTCGTCGAGACCTGGAACAAGAAAGAAATGTAACTGATATTTGGATAGAATAATATAACTGATAGCAGAATGAATTACACCATCATCATATAAATTAATAGATGAATAAATTAATTAATAAAACAATCGCCTAGCCTAATTAACCGTCACCAGAAACCGTCAGAAAGAATATAATGGATGAATGGCTCTTTCTGTATACCTTTCATGTATAGGTAGTTCTCTCTCTCTCTCTCTTAATTACTGAGTATCTACTCTAATAACCACTTTGGTGGATAATAAATCATCTGAATCTGAATCTCTCTCTCTCCCTCGCTCGTTCAGTTGTTACGTCGCATCAGGTTCACTGCTTCACTGTGATCTCCGAATCTTCGACGCTTTGAACCTCACGACCTTGAAATAGAAAACAGTGACAGCTTAATGTTTCGATGTGTGTGTGTGTGTGTGTGTGTGTGTGTGTGTGTGTGTAGCAGACGACACCAGACCACTTTGCTCAATACCTGCAGGACAACACCATGCACGAAGTTCAGCGTCACACCTCTCATTAAACTCGTGCAATTGCCGCTTCACCCGATACTAAAACAACCTAACTTCTGGCGTCACGTCCGGGGCATAAATGTGATTGTCTCGCCCCGGCGGGACGCCTGCAGAGCGTCTAACTATTCCAAGGGTGTCAGCCTATCAATACATCAAAAACCCAATCTTTTCAAAGCATCAAAAAGGTTGTATCTTTTAAATTTGACAAAAGGCTGAATCTGACTAGATATCATATCATCAAAACCACCAGTGGTATTCAAAACATCAAAAATTGATAAAATCCCATCAATGGATCAAAAACTTCAGATCTTTGTAAAATGTGAAAAAAATTCTTCAGATCCTAGCAAAACATCAAAATATATTATGTACTGGTACAGAAGATGAAGCTCTAGGAGGAACAAAAAGAATCATCATCAATCTAAATCAGTCCCGTTTATGTTAATGAGGATATCTTCTACTTTTGTTTTATTGCCGCCGTCCCTTCACTTTTTATAGTATATGTGTCTTCTAAAGTCTGCATACTTACTGAGATAAGAATACAAACTGTATATCGATGTCCGTCTATATTTTAAAGTTCCTCAACATAAGAAAAATATTATCATACAATGAAATATATTTGTCATCAACTGAAATAAAGTCGATGCTCATTCACTTGGTCACTGAATCCTCCACTCAATCACCCACTCGTTCACTCACCCAATGAGGATTTCTCGTATCACGTGGTAATAATAAAATTGATAAGATCGTCATGCAGTGAGTAGCAGTATCTCATCTCTCACTGAAGAAATATTTCGAAACGCTCCTGCACCTGGACTCTACAAATGGGACATGGGGATCCCATGGATTCCATGACACTGCTGCAGCTGGCACAGACCTGTGCATGATTGCATGGCCTGAAGCAGATTGTTCTCTCTCGGGGTGCCAGACAAACAGCGCAGATACTTTGATCATGTTGCTGAGAAGGTGAGGTTTCTTGATTAAAAGTATCTTCCACGGGTTCATCGGAGTCTTCTACAATCTGAGTCGGAACCGCCTCTAATTGCAGAAGATGTGTGTTCATTGTGTGAGCCATAGGCAGCAGAAGTGCATATGACTGTGTTCCCCGTTTGCATAATTCTCCTTGCAGGAGTTCCTCCTCTCTAGGTTTGTTGCATAGGCCTTCTTCCTTGGCCTGCTGACATTCAAGCCCCGGTCCAGCCTATCCAGGTCCTTCTCTGTGTCTGCAATCAGATTATTGATGTGTCCAACGAAAGACCACATGGACGGGCGGTGCACTCAAGATTCTTGCTTTTAGCCTGGCATGGAATGACTGAAAAGTTATTGGTATGATAAGGAAAATCATGAACCGAAAATTTCCCTGGAGTCACAGTGTTGAGCCAGTAACGAAAGAAGTACTGACGGAATTTTCGCATAATTGTTCTGGTGTGGTTGTTCATGCGTATGAGCTGATCAAACAAGGTAAGGGCAATGACTGATGTGATTGGCCTGTAAGTACGTTGTTGCCATGAGCTTTTTCAGGAAGCTCTTAAACTCCTGATTGTTCTAATACAGATCAGTTAATCCTAGCTTTTGGGTCTTGCGCCAAAACGCTTGAGAGTAGTGCAATTGACAGCCACCGAGTCTGGCATTGGGAAAGGATGGTTTGAGTGCATTTCTACTGGCCATCTCGAAATCACCCATGAATGTATCGGGTACAAAGCCAGGACCTAACTCACGAATTTTGGCAGTGACCTTGTGATACAATGCCTCTGATTTTCCTGTCATCAGAACACTGGTAGCGGGTAGAGCCTTGTCTCCGAATACTGCCGGGATGGAGAATAAGTGGTACAACAGAACTGGAACACAGAGAAACGTTCCATCATAGAAGGCGTGTTGCACCTCTGTCAGCCCGGGCTTCACTCACTGATGTATCACTTGTTAGTTCAAGACTTAGTTTAGTCTCTGCTTCACTCGTTGATGTATCACTTGCTGGTTCGAAACTTAGTTTAGTCTCTAACTAACCGTGTGCTGTTTTTGGCGCTTCGATAGCTTCTGTTTTTTGACAAAATGAATACACCTGGAAAATTTGATGTATTGATGGCTTTTTGCAGATTTGATGAAATGATAGGATCACGTTTTGACGCATTGAAGTCATATAAACTTTTTTACACATTGAAATGATCTGGAGGAAATCTGTTTTTTGACAAAATGAATACATCTGGATAATTTGATGTAATGATAGCTTTTTGAAGATTTGATGAAATGATAGGATAATTTTTGACGCTTTTTTGATGCTCCCGCCCCGGCAGCGGAGTGTGAGTTAATTTTGATACATGAAGGTTAGAAAATCGGACTTCACTTTAACCTAATAACGACCATGAAGGACGACCTATGTGTGTGTGTGTGTGTGTGTGTGTGTGTGTGTGTGTAAATTTCGGGACAATAATCAATAGGACCCTAAATAACCAAGTCAGTTATATACACGTTCTACACTCTCCAATGGGTGTTTAGGTATCGGATCCTTCACAAGAGTTCACACATGACCCAGCTCAGTATTGTGGTGAAGTCACCAACAGGAGCATGAGCGAAGATCTACGCGTTGGCGAACACTGAGGGGTCAGGCGTCTTTCAATAACCCCGCTTGTACTAAAGTCGCCTAATCCTCTGATACTCCCCCACAGTTCACCTTCCTAGCATAATGGCGTACCTAAATATAACATCGACAGCATCATTTACCATTTCGTTATGTTTCTCTTACACTTATTCATTAAAGCTTGAATAATATTATGCCGTATATTCCTCTGCCCTTTTCACTGTGCTCTGTTTCTTGTGTCCCTATTTCCTCCGCCACGTCTTCCAGTGCCATATTCTCTTGATTTTGTGTTTGAGTACCCCTTCAAACAGTGTCGCTCACCCGTTCTCACTCCCCTGCGCAGTACTGTGGTACATTATGTAAATATGCGCCCCGGCATCCCCTCTCACCTTCCCCGTCCCTCAGGTTTGTTTGGGCGCCGTCTCCGCCGTCTCAGGTAGCTGCCGCCGCCCACGGAATTATAATCTCATTAGCCGCGACGAGAGTTTGCCTAATTAACCATGAATGAGGCGATCCTCATCAAACACAGGGCGTCGGGCGAGGGAAAACATGATAAGTGGAGGTGTATGTGGACGGACAAAATGGAGACACACACACACGCACGCACAAACACCAGCGCAACCTCTCTCTCACACACACACACACACACACACACACACACACACACACACACACACACACACACACACACATATACGGCCCGGTAGATCAGTGGTTAGAGCGTCTGCCTCACAACCAGAAGGACCGGGGTTCGATTCCCCGGCCGGGTTTAGATAAGTTGGGTTTATCTTCTTTCACGTGTAGCCCCTGTTCACCTAGCAGTGAGTAGGTACGCGACGTAAGGCGAGGAATTGTGACCTCGTTGTCGCGGTGTGTTGTGTGTGAGTGGTCTCAGTCCTTCCCAAAGATCGGTCACTGAGCTTTGAGCTCCTTCTGTAGGGGAACGGCTGGCTGTCTCGAGAGAGACCCGCAGCAGACCAAGAGGTGAATTACACACACACACACACACACGCACGCACGCACCTGGGGAAAGGACCACTTTAAAATTTACTCGACATCATAACTCTCTCTCCCAGCATATGTTACCGCTCTCAAAAATAATCGGGAAGGAAAAAGTGAGGGACGATTAATGGAATAGAGGAAGACTCGGAGGAGGAGGAGGAAGGGTGGACGGGATATCATGTGAGTTAAATTCAAGTTCATGACGCGTCATATGTTGCTCTGACTCCGAGAACATCCCTGAGTGTGACGGAGATGATAACTTGCACACACACACTGTGACACACACACACACACACACACACACACAGAAATGGACCCTAAACCTTCCCCTCACTCACAGCATCCTTTCTGCTAACCCCTTCTCTCTCTCTCTCTCTCTCTCTCTCTCTCTCTTCAGTCCGTTCCACACACACGCACACACGCACACACACACACGAAGAAAAAATAGACTTCAGGAAGAAAATAAAATCCTGATGAAATCTTTAGCGTCTTCCTTCCTCCCTCACACCTTTATTTTACATAACGCCTGCTTCTCCCTCCTTCCCTCCCTCTCCCCCTCCTCCCTCCCCAAGAATCCTTCTCTCCTCTCCTTTCCTCTCTCTCTCTCTCTCTCTCTCTCTCTCTCTCCTTTTATTCTTTTCTACCCATCCTATGATTAAGTCTCACACTTCTTTTAAATTTCTCCCTTTCTACACTTCCTAGACCCATTTGAATCCCCTCCCAATTCCTCTGTCCCAATCTTCCCTTCCCCCTCTGATTCATTCTCTTACAAATAACACCTCTGCCTACTCACCACCCCCTCTACTTACCTTTCACTCTTCCATCTCTTCTTTCTTCACACAATCACTACGTAACAATCTCTCAATCATTCACTCTAACCTTTTGTGCTCTCTTGTACTTGCACCCTTGACTGCCTTCTCCCTCCTTCACACTCTTGTACGCCTCTTCCACTCTCCCTCCTTGATTCCAACCGGTTTTCCTTTCCCCTTTACGATGCCTGAAGATCCCTCGGTGACTCCATCATGGCGGTGAAGTGAATCGTCCCCAGAGTAAAATCTATTCAACAGATGGACTTGAAAGATTTCCAGACGCCGAGGAGGTGAAAATTCTCGGCTTTCTTTGGACTACCGTTGGGCGCTAATCAGGTAAAGTTCGTCTCCCTTCTCCCTCTCGTAGCCCATTGAACCTGGCTGTCACCTCCTGGGACGAACCAGTGCAGGGAGGGAGGGAAGGGGGGAGGAAGCTGGGAGGGAAGGAGCGAGGTATGGGGTGGGGATGGAGGTAAGGATAGAGGGAAGAGAAGGAGGGGATGAAGGAGGGAGAGAGAACTGGTAGTGAAGGGGGGAAGAGAGAGAGAGAGAGAGAGAGAGAGAGAGAGAGAGAGAGAGAGAGAGAGAGAGAGAGAGAGAGAGAGAGAGAGAGAGAGAGAGAGAGAGAGAGAGAGAGAGAGAGAGAGAGAGAGAGAGAGAGAGAGAGAGAGAGAGAGAGAGAGAGAGAGAGAGAGAGAGAGAGAGAGAGAGAGAGAGAGAGAGAGAGAGAGAGAGAGAGAGAGAGATGAATCCACTTTCAAACCCTAAGTACACGGAATCAAAGAGCGGCAGGACGCTGAATTAGTGTGTTGAGGACGACTTGTTGGGGACCAAGGGGAGTGTATTTTGAAAGGAAACGAGAGGAAAGTGCATTTGAGGCAAGGAAGGAAGAGGTATTTGAAAAGACAAAAACTGTGTTTGAGGGAGGAAGGAAAGTGGATTTGAAGGATAATGCAGAATATATTTTGGAAAGAATGAAGAAAAACGATAAAAAAACGTTAAATATGTACGAAGAACCGAAGGAAGAGTGGATTTAATGGAAGATGTTTGGTGTACGGATGGATGAGTATATGCGGCAAAGAGTGTTATTATTATATTGTGTATGTCAAGGGGGAGCAAACAGTGAAGAGTATACAAAGAGATACGAGAGATTTTAAGAGAAAGATTTCATTAGTAGAATGGAAACATAGGAAGAATACATAGGAAGAACAGACACCGGAAGACCTGTCGGTCTATGGCGAGGGTGTCTGTTTACTGTGGAACTGAGGCTTGCACTGGTAAAGGCCTTGATGACTGCCCGTTGACCACCACCTGAAGGGTCCTCCCCCGGAGATAATCCTTGAGCAGCATCACGAGGGCACTCTGGACACCCTTGGCGCGAAGCTTTTAATGATCCCAGCGTGCCAAACCCTGTCAAAAGCTCCAGCAATATCCAGGGCTACCACGAGTGTGTCCAGGCTTTCATCCAGTGCGTCTTGCCAATCTCTCTCTCTCTCTCTCTCCTCATTATGTATACGTGAGATAGTTTTTTTGCAATGTCTGTCTCCACCCTAACAAGGCACAGAGTATTCAGTTTAAAGTAAAACCTATGAAATAATAAACTGGCCAACTCCAACATTAGGAAGCTGAACTGTCATTAACTCAACTTTCCCTCCTCGTGACATGTAATTCCCCTTTCTACTCTGCTTTGCCGCGATCCATTCCTTCCCCGGCCAGGCCCAGGACGCATATCCCCTGTTAGTCTGTGCTGCCGCTGCGCGCCTCTCGTTCCTCATGGCTGGCGCAGAACTGAAGTTTTCTTCTTTTAATTAAACATTCTCTCACGTGGGCCATGGATTTACTGCATCGCCTTTCTTGCTTTATATATATTTCCCTGGCCGAGGAGAGAGAGAGAGAGAGAGAGAGAGAGAGAGAGAGAGAGAGAGAGAGAGAGAGAGAGAGAGAGAGAGAGAGAGAGAGAGAGAGAGAGAGAGAGAGAGAGAGAGAGTGAGAGAGAGAGAGAGAGAGAGAGAGAGAGAGAGAGAGAGAGAGAGAGAGAGAGAGAGAGAGAGAGAGAGAGAGAGAGAGAGAGAGAGAGAGAGAGAGAGAGAGAGAGAGAGAGAGAGAGAGAGAGAGAGAGAGAGAGAGAGAGAGAGAGAGAGAGAGAGAGAGTGTGTGTGTGTGTGTGTGTGTGTGTGTGTGTCAACAACGCCTTTATTTTTCTCGTTAATGACAAGTTACATGTGTCGGGGCTTGTGTGTTTAATTAAGTTAGTCCTCCGCGCAGGCACTGGCGCGGAAAACACCAAGAAATACAACTCTCTCTCTCTCTCTCTCTCTCTCTCTCACACACATTCATTCCCTCTACTCCCATTCTTTTCTCTGATGACATTTCCGTACCATTTTCTTGCCCCCGTTCCAGAGCATCGCCTCGCTACTCCATTTCCTCCTCCTCCTCCTCCTCCTCCTCCTCTTCCTTCGTATTCAAGTCAATAATTCAATGATCGTCGGATGTTCGGGTGCAGGCGTTTAAGGCTTAAAGAGGTTCGGGCTGAAGACATCGAGTTAGAAGTTAACGAAAAGGTGGAATGTGAGTGGAGGAGAGGGATGGAGTGGAAGGATGAAGTGGAATCGTTGTGTGTGGATGAATTAGGCATAAATGTGTGTGTGATTCGTGGATGAATGACGTAAGGTGATGGATGGAGATGGTGAAAAGTGGACGTGGATGATGGCAATGGCTGATATAATGTAATGATGGTTATACGGCTAACGTAGTGGGTGGGATAGGCGTGGGTGGGTGTGGGATATGGATGTGGGAAAGAGGATATGTTTTAAGTGGGTGAATGAGTAGATGGGATCGATTAGGATATAGAAGTCTGTAGTTACCTCAAAGTAGATGTATACGATGGATAATTAACTAATGGATGAGGTGGATATGAACAATGGATAATCAACTAATGGGTGGGGTGGATATGTGGCTTAAGCAAAGAAGATACGTTTTAGATGGATGAATATATAAAATGGAAGTGAATGGAGAAGCAATGTAGCAAAGACAAAATGAATAGGATGGATGCTTGAGAGAGGATGGATATGAGTGGGTGGATGTGATATATGTGAGAAATGTTTTAAATGGATAACAAAGTGGATGAAAAAGGTAAGGATGGACAAGTGAATGTGTTACGGAGAATATATTTAAAAGGTAAGATTCATGAGATGGAATGAAGGTGTGTGGATGAATGGTTGAATGGAGAGAAGATTGGAATATACGATTATACTTGTTTTCGGAATTAAAATATATATAAAAAATGTGGACAATGGACGTTGACTATAGTGAAAAGCTGGTGTGTAGAAGCTTAACATTTAAAGAACTGGACAGAGCGATATTCTGAAAAAAATACGCGTTTCAATGCCTCTAGTTTAATGGGGATGATAAAGTAAAATACGTGTGTGTCTTTACAGGCTTAGAGGTAACGCTCACTGTTGCTTGGTAAACGTATCTAATGAAAAAAAAAATGTGGATGTCTTGGAAGAATACGAGGTAGTGGTAAATGGTGCTGGGTAAATGGAAATAATAAAACTAAACTGTATTATGTCGGGGAAATGTTAAGTGGGTAAGCGACTATGGGCATGAGCGACTATATAGAAAGATACTCTAGAATGAAAGGAGGCTATAAGTGTATAACATTCATGAAGTGGAAGACAACTAGACCAACTAACGAGGAGTGAGCGCTGGGGAAAAATGAATTGCCACATTAAAGTACAGGACGGAGGGAAGAGGAGAGAAACAAGGAAGGAAGAGGAGTAAGGAAATAAGAAGGAAAAAAATGAGTAGGGAAAAAAAGGGGGCTGAGATGGAAGAGGTAAGAAGAAAAGCTGGAAGGAGAGGAGGAGGGTGATGAGAGAAACGGTAAGTGTAGTCTGTTTCACCAAGATATTACCCGCGGCCACGCCTTTGCTTTTCTTCGCTTGATTTTGATTAGTTATGTGGCAGCCAATCACCGCGCGGAACCCGTCAGTTTGCTTCCGCCTTGGCTGCTTGCGTCGCGGCACTGTCCATTGTTCTTAGTTTTCTAATAACATCAGGAATACTACAAGGCCTACCGGTGTTTTCTTAGTAGCATTGCCGTCCTTGAGTCAGTATCTAGAACATCCATTATATAACACAAGACGACATTTTTTTTTTCCTCGATGATATCACGTAATGAATATTTTTTTTTTCTTTACGATAAAAACATGTTTATAATTCAATATATATCCAAGTGAACAGTGTACTTGTGGCTGTTTTTTTTTGTCTTATGATAATCCGTGACACTTCAGGCACTCTACATGTTCAATGGCAAAATTGCGTTAAGTTAATATTTCATGGTGGTATTGAGGTACAAAGATTTTTTTTTTCATGCATTCAATATCGCTTTGAAGCAGCGCGAGCGCATAGCGAGTTTCGTGGGCCGAGGTAGAAGCAAATTTAATCTTTCCAGCGCGGTGATTGGTTGCCACTTGGCCAGTCAAAATTGAAGAACATGAGGGGACGTGGCAACCTGTAATTTCCTAATGAAACAAAGATCAGGTAGGAAGCAAGAGTGGGCGAACGCACGTGGACACACACACACACACACACACACACACACACACACACACACACACACACACACTTCCTCCACCTATATACCTGACTTTCACCTTAATGGATCTACAATTCCCTTGTGTCTTAATGCAGTTGTGCAGCGAAACTAAGCGGAGAGAGATGGCGCGGGACGAAGAGAAGGTAGGAGAGGGAGAGAGGGAAGGCGAGAGAGAGGAGTGGGAAGGAACAAGCAGCACGAGAGAGGTAGGGGTAAGGAGGTGGAAAGATAAATGGCAGTTAGACGGGAGAAACACAGAGAGAGGAGGAAAATAAACGGAGAGGGACGGTTCAGGGCGAGGAAGAGAAGGGAGAGGGAGCAAGTGGGAGATAAGGAAAGGCAGGAAAGAGGTGGAGGGTAAGGAGAAGGAAAGATAAGTGAGAGCCAGGAAAAAGAGAATGAAAAAGAGAGAAAAGGAAATTAAGCGGAGAGAAGGAAGAAAAGGGAGAAAAGAAGGGATAGAAGGAGAAACTCGGAAGAGGTAGACGGTAAGGAAGAGGAAAGATAAGTGGTAGGAAGAAAGAATAAAGAGAAAAGGAGAAGAGGAAACTAAGCGGAGAGGGATGGTGTTGGGTGAAGAGGAGGCAGGAGAGGAAGCAAAGAGAGAGAAGGAGAGACACGGGAGAGGTAGAAGTTAAGGAAGAGGAAAGATAAAAAGCAGCTAGACGGAGTTAGAGACAGATGGAAGAAAGGGAAACCAAATGGAGAAGGATGATGTAGGATAAGGAGGAATAGGAGGATGAGAAGGAGGAGGAAGAGATGAGGCAGACGGAAACACAAAAGAAGTATGTTGTAAGGAAATGTTAATGCTAAAGAAAAGGGAGATTATACTGGAGACACAATTAAGAGAGAATAAATAATAATGTTAAGCGATACGATGGAGGGAGAGAGAAAGTAAGAAGAAAGACAGGCGAGGCGTAGAGGGGAAGGTAGGGAATGTTGAATGATGGAGAGGAAGAGGGTGTTACTGGGAGGAAGAAATACACGGGAAAAGAAAGAAGGGAGGGGCAGAGACTAGTGGGGAGGAATGTAAATGGTAGAGTCGAAAAACAGAGATGAAGAAAAGTAATTGTATATGATAGAAAGAGGAGACATTATGAAAAAGTAGTTGGGAAGGAGGAAAGGGATGGAATGATAACAAGTGGAGTGAAAAGAAGAGGTGAAAAGGTCGGAGTGAAAGGCGTAAATGATAAGGAAAGGAAGAAGCAGAGGAAGGGAAGAGAGGAACGATTTTGAGAGGCAGAAGAGAGGAACGAGAAAGTAACGGAGCAAAAAGATGAAATGGGAAAATATATTAAAAACAAGAGAACAATGTGAGGTGAATAAGAGACGAAATGGGAAAAGAAAAGGAAAAAAAGAGTAAGAAATATATAATCAAAAGAGGGAAAAATGGAGGTACGAAAGCTGACTAGAGAGAGAAACTGATGAATGGGGAAAAAGCAGGTCGCCAGATATATAGACACAGGGAAATAAGAAGAAAAAAGGCAAAAAAACACACAATGAGTAGATGAAAGAATGAGGGGGTGGAGGCCATAAAACAGTGATGTATGAAAGCCAGATAAAGAGGAGAGAGAATGGTGGATAAAGTGTTAGTGATCAAAGGGTTAAGAAAATAAGAAGAAAAACGTACAAAGAATAGGGGAAGGATGAGAGGGGGAGGCAATAGGAAGATATATGAGGAAGAGTGCAAGATATGAAGGGGGAATGGGAGATTATTAAAATATGTAGAATAAGAGAGTGAAGGAGGACAGACGATACAAAGGGACAACGTTAAGCAAATATGGAAAGAATAGGAATGTAAAAAATGATGATTGGACACGTGTGGTTTGAAATGGTGACAGCTGTAAATGATAAGCTGGGAGGTCCGTCCAATGGGTCTGTACTTAGATAGTTAACGTTTTTACCAACACATGTGAGGTAAAGATTATGTTTATACGTACAAAACGTTGGAGAAACACAATAAGAAAAAAGAGGACAATGGCTGAGAGAAAGGTAAAGGGTCTTGAAAACAGTCGAACATCTGTGTTTAGTGAAGGAACACTCACTCCCTTTGTAATCCATTCATTCTAACTACTGACGACGGCTATAGCGTGTAATGTGAAGCAAATGCTCAAGTCATTAAAAGGGGTATTTGAAATAACTGCATATTTGATGTTTAGTGAGGAGTAAAAAACACGTTCAGCTAGAGAAGAGTATCGTTAACTGCTGGTGATGTCTAAAGTTTGTAAGATGAGGTGGCTTCAGGGCTTTTAGAGGTGTCTTGAAATTAATTGAACATACAAATTTAATCTGGAGAAGAAAACCAGGCGTGGGAAGGGCCTTGCTTGCTTAATGCTGGTGACGTCTTGAGTATGCAGGATGTGATGGTTTCAGGCTTTCAACAGAGGTTTCGGAATAAGTGGAGCAGACAGGTTTAGTCTAGAGTAGCAAACCAGCCATTCATGAAGGGCCTGGCTTGCTGGTGACGCGCGGGGGGGGGGGTGGGAGTACAACGCCGGGATTAACGTTATTTTAAAAGGCTAATCATATTACGTCCTCGCGCATAACTGCCGCCGATTTAATTAATTGGATTAGTTCTATTTAAATGTAAAGTAATTGTTATCACCGGGGTTGAGTACGTGTGTGTGTGTGTGTGTGTGTGTGTGTGTGTGTGTGTCGAAAAACATGTGTTTGTCGAAAAATACACCTAACTTTCTTTAAGGAGTCACAAGGTTGCATATATGTGTTGTCAGCGTGTATCAGTGTCAATGGCTATTATAGAAAGCAAAGTTCTGCAGTCCAATGAACATACACTTTGTTTTATTCAAGTTTAGTAGTGAACCAGCTTTATTAAGTTGGGAGGAGGAGGAGGAGGAGGAGGAGGAGGAGGAGGAGGAGGAGGAGAAGGAGAGTTGTAAAAGGGGTGTAGTGAAGAGGGATGATATACAAAACAAGATATGATAAGACAATTATTGTGAGTTAGTGTGTCTGATGCGAAGCAGTGTGAGAGAGGAGAGGGACAGAGAAGAGAGAAACATATACAAAATAGAAGCAGAAGATGAAGGAAAAGTGCAGAAAAAAGACGAAACGATAAATGTAGATGAAGAGAAATAACATAACAAAAAGGACTGAAACTGACTGGTGGAGGCAAGAGAAAGACACAAAGAGAAGGTAAAAATAGAAGAAAGGTGATGAAAGGAAGCAACTTTGCAGTAAAGAGTGCGAGGAGGGAGAGAAGATGAAGTTAAGAGTGGAACGGTGGAGTAAAGACGAAAGGATAGTTAACAAAGTAGTAAAGTTAATGGAAGGAGGAAAATGGATAAACTGTGAAGAATATGATTATAGCAAGAGTGGAAAAGGTAGTGGAGAGCAAGAAAAAGAAAAAGAAAAAGAGAAAGAGAAAGAGAGAGACAGAGACAGAGACAGAGACAGAGACAGAGAGAGAGAGAGAGAGAGAGAGAGAGAGAGAGAGAGAGAGAGAGAGAGAGAGAGAGAGAGAGAGAGAGAGAGAGAGAGAGAGAGAGAGAGAGAGAGAGAGAGAGAGAGAGAGAGAGAGAGAGAGAGAGAGAGAGAGAGAGAGAGAGAGAGAGAGAGAGAGAGAGAGAGAGAGAGAGAGAGAGAGAGAGAGAGAGAGAGTTTATTCTGGAGTGAAGATAAAAACGGATGAGGAAGAGAAGTAACACGCGTCAGATGGCAGGCTCGGTGTTGGTGGACAGACAGGGAGGAAGTGGATGGACTGACCTTTTTCGGGGCGATGAAAAGCCACCTGAATAAAACTTGACGTACAGAAGTAAAGGTTAAAGTGGGGAGAGGAACCTGCCTGGAGGAGGAGGAGGGGGAGGAGGAAGAGGAGGTGGAGGAAGATCAGGAGGAAAAGGAAGAGGAGGATCAGGAGGAGAAGGAAGAGGAGGAGCAGGAGGAGGAAAGGTTTGGGATGATATGAGGAGGAGGAAAGGAAGAAGGATAGCGGAGAGAGGAGAGAGGAGTTGGAGGAAAAGAGGAAGGGAAAGGAAGGCAGAGAGCAGCCGAGCAGAAAAAGAAGAGCAGGAAAGGGGAAAAATGGGCAAAGAAAATACTGACGCGGACACACACACACACACATACACACGCACACACACAGGCAGGCAGGCGAAGGCATTAAAGAACCTTCAAACTTGCCGTAAATAAGCTTCTAACGCCATAAATATGCAATCGTTGAGGCTTGAAAGAGGACATACTGTTACCCTCTCCTCCTCCTCCTCCTCCCCTTCCACAATTCCTTTTTCCTTCTCTTTTTTTTTTTTACTCTTGCTCCTTCTCCTTCTCACATGCGCAAGACGATACCCGGCCAGACAGCCACTCCACTAAAAAATAAGCTTAATAGTTTCCTACGCAGGTAAATATTGAAGACGTCGAGTATTTTCCTCTTGTGATAATTTTTCCTCGCGCGCCGAGTTTTTTTTTCTTCTTCTTTTTCCCGCCGCCGCGCGAGGTCGCTTGTCGAACACACGATACACGACCAAAATGTATGTTAATAGAGCGGCTCACTCTCCACGCCAGGAGGACTAGTTGAGCCGCTCTTGTCGACGGAGGGGGCTGGCTGAGGTGGTGTTGCTTGTGGTGGTGATGGTGGTGGTGGTGATGGTGCTGTTGTTGTTTCTGTTGTTGGTTATGTTGATGATGGTGTTGGTGTTGTTTTTGATGCTGGTTATGGTAGTGGTGGCTGTGGTGTTGGTGAAAGTGATGTTGGTGTTTTAGTTACTGGTTCAGCTAATGGTGGAGGTGGTGGTGGTGGTGGTGGAGGTAGTGGTGGTGGTGGTGGTGGTGGTGGGAGATGAAGACCTTCAGGTAACTAGTGTTTTGGTAATTTTACTTTGATGATCTGTTTACAAAGAAGAGTGGATAAAAGTTTGGTGTATTTCACAATTGTTTGGAAAAGGAAGCGTGAATAAAAGTTGAGTATTATGAATATGTCATTTATATACAACAATTAGTATGCAAAGCTTTCATCAAGAATCTATAACGTAAGATGAAAGATAAACACAGAGCCAGTTTTACACTTAAATCGAGAGAAAAAAATGTGCAAGAGAAATGGATATACAGCAAAAAGGTAAAGAATGAGGAGAAAACATCTAATCTTATGTATAGTTCTTATACCAAAAAATTACATTAAAAATCTGTTATTTGAAATGAAAGACAAATATAGAGACAGTTTTACACATGAGTAGCAAATCAGAAAGTGAAACATAAAATGAAGATGCAGAAACAGGACGAGGAAGGCGGAGGGAACATCAAATCCGAGGCGTTAGCGAGAAGCGTTATTTCTGGGTCAAGGAAAACAGAGGAGGGGATAACGCAGGCATGTCTTCCTGGAAAGGTGAGAGGGGTAAGCCGCCACCATGATGGTGATGAAACGTTATTCACGAACCTGACAACACTCTGATCTCCAGCCCGTGTAGCCGTGGGAACAAAATGGAAGAAAGGAAGCAGGGAAGAAAAAAAAAATGCAGGAAGGTAAGAGACCAAATAAACTAGGAAGCATGGCAAGTAAAACAAGGTGGAAATAACACTCTGGTCTTCGTTTCTGTCGTTGTGTAAGCGAGAACCAAAGAGGACATGGAAGAATAACAGGAATGGCGAAATGTAAAGAATGAGAAAGAAAAAAAACGAAGAAATGAAGAGTGAGAAAGTAACGTTGAAGAAAGCTGAACAAAGAATGGAGGCAACACTGAGCTCGTTTGTGTACCTGAGGAAAGGAGGCCAGCGCGGAGGACATGAAAACGACGTCGTAGGAAGACAGGAAACAAAGAAATTTATAGAAAAAAACGAAACAAATGAGAGAAATGGGACACTCAGCAAATTGTAAAAGAAAATGAATACAGCACTGATCTCCGTTTACGTAACTACCAGTGGATGCAAGAGGAGCGTCGAACATTAATGATCAAAATAGAAAAAGATGAAATATAAATATGAAGAGAAACGCGGAACGAATAAGAGAAAAAAAGGAACGGCAGCGTGTCAGGAAGTCAAGTTATACGGAAAACGGAAGAGAGCATAAGTCTTCTAATGTAGATGAAAACCGAATGAAAACAGCGGCGAGGTAAGGGACAGGAGGACGAGCAGACAAACTGATAGCCGCGCCAAACACAATGCAGGTCGTCATGCGGAGTGTCGCGGCGGGAACTAACTCGGACAGACAGACAGACACACAGACAGGCGGGGAAGGGCGTGGCGGGGGAGGCGAGGAAGGGAGTTAACGACAATAAATGAAATAGAAAAATATCCGCTCATTGCAGTAATTCAATTTTCATGTTTGCTGTGTCTCGCTGCGATCTACAAACGGACAAAGCAATGGATTGAAAAATTAACTCACACATACACAGACAAAAAGACAGAGACTGACACAGACAGACACACACACACAAACATACACACACACAAAAAAAAGATATACGAAAACATAACATATATACATGAAATGATATGAAGTGCGACAATTTAACGACTATTCGCTGTTTCTATTCCTGTCTACCAAACGTGTGAATATGCAATCTTAAAGGTGCTTCTTCTCTGTTCGACGGTTATAATATGGACTCCTTTCTTATCTCCACAAACAGCGAAAAGGAAACATTCCGACAACTACTGACTATCCCAAGAACCGGTGGGAAGAAACAGAAAGAGATCATGTTCCCTGTTCCCCCAAAGATGTGATGAGAGGAAAATAAAATAATAGAAATCCTCGCAAATGGACCGCTCTAGTTTCATAAAATCAGTGATAAATGAAGATAGTGAGTATACGGAAATACTTTCTCAAACGGATCTGGTCTCCTTGGTCTTTCTACTCTTCTTAGATAGCAAAAGTAGAGATTGAGTGCTACTTTATCCACATGAACAGATCTGGTCCCTCTGTTCTTCTTACTCCCCGAAGAACAGTAAGAATAAAAAAAAGACTGAGAGCAACTTTATCTCCGCAAAGGAATCTGGTCTCCCTGGTCTTTCTGCTCTTCCAAGAACAGTAACAAAAAATATTGAGTAACTTTAGGCCTAATAATGGATCTGACCTTCCTACTCTTCAAAGAAGTGAACAAAAAAATGACTTTCTCCTCTCAAATTCCAAAGTTTCGCCTCGCGCCGCCGCCCCTGCCGTAGTGTCCTAACAACACTTTCAGGGACCTCGACGGGGCCCTCGAGGGAGCGTTGGCTCGGCCGTCATTATTAAAGAAAACAAACACAGTCCCCTGGTTCCTCGGCGCCTGCTCTCGGCTCTTCCCCTTCATGACACTGCTAATGATGTTCCATCTTCGCCGCAGCATCTCATCTTCTCCTTCCCTGCCTTTGATACTTTACCCTATTTCTCTGTCCCTTTTTATAAGTTATTTTTGTTTATTATATTTGTTTATGAAAAAGGAGAGGCATATTAAGAGAATAGACAAAGCCTATTCCCTGGTCATACAAGGAAATCAGGAATATACGTTTTTGTTATATATATATATATATATATATATATATATATATATATATATATATGTGTGTGTGTGTGTGTGTGTGTGTGTGTGTGTGTGTGTGTGTGTGTGTGTGTGTGTGTGTGTGTGTGTGTGTGTGTGTGTGTGTGTGTGTGTGTGAGAATTACATAGAATTACATAGAAAATCAGACCACACAGACCCCATGGTCCAGACTAGGTGGTCTGTCTTAAACCTAAGTGAATCTACACTAATCAGATGGCTCCAAAACGTTGCTTTTCTACTCTAGTTAATATTAAGTTCAAGGAAGTGACGGTCGAGCTTGTTTTTTAAGGAGTCAATCGTGTAACACTGGACCATTGACGGTGGGAGCTTATTCCATTTTCGCACTACAACGTTGGTGAAGAAAAATTTGGTGCAGTCTGAATTTACTTGTCTACATTTAAGTTTTATGCCATTGTTCCTCGTTCGCAAAGTGTCATCGATCATAAACAATTTTGTTCTGTCTACATTCGTGAAACCATTAAGTATTTTAAAACATTCGATCAGTTTTCCTCGGAGGCGACGTTTCTCAAGGGATAACATGTTAAGGGTGGAAAGTCTTTCTTCGTAGGATTTGTTGCGCAAGGAAGGGATCATTTTTGTTGCCCGACGCTGAACACCTTCCAATTTAGCATGGTGAGGAGACCAAAACTGTACGGCATATTCCAAGTGGGGTCTGACTAAACTATTGTAGAGCGGAAGTATTACATCTTTATTCTTGAATAAAAAATTTATTTTAATGAAGCCCAACATTCTGTTCGCTTTATATGCTGCATCGATGCACTGATGTGAGAATTTGAGGTTTGACGCGATTTTGACCCCCAGGTCCTTAACGCATTGAACGCTTGTGAGTTTAACGCCGCGCATTTCGTAATCGAACTTCTTATTCCTTGTTCCAGCTTGAAGGACCTGGCACTTGTTTACGTTAAAGGGCATCTCCCTTCTATCCGACCAAGCTGAAATTTTGTGCAAATCCTCTTGGAGGCTTTGCCTGTCTTCGTCAGTGAGAACCAAGTTACCATCTTTGTGTCGTCTGCAAATTTACTAATGCGATTATTGAGTTCAACATCCATCTCGTTGATGTAAATAATGAAGAGCACTGGCCCAAGAACCGAGCCCTGAGGGACGCCACTAGCGACCGGCACCCACTCTGAGTTAAATCCGTCAATCACAACTCTTTTTTGTCTGTTGCTCAACCAATTCGCGATCCATTGGTTTACTTGACCGTCAATACCTATTTGCTTTAATTTATGAAGTAATTTATGATGCGGGACTTTATCAAACGCTTTCTGGAAATCAAGATAGACTACGTCCAATGATTTGGTTACGTCATAAACTGAGAAGAGGTCGTTATAAAAGGTCAATAGGCTTCATAGGCAGGATCTTTTGTCACGGAAGCCATGTTGCGAATCCCCAATTAATGAGTGGCTTTCGAGGTAACTCACAATTTTGTCTCTAATTATGCTGTCAAGTAGCTTACCTACAATTGATGTTAGACTAATGGGTCCGGTATTACCTGGTATTTTTTTGTCTCCTTTCTTAAACATCGGTGTCACGTTAGCCTTTTTCCAATCTGAAGGGACGATGCCTTGTCGCAAGGACATATTGAATACGGTTGTGAGGGAGGAGACTATTTCGCTCTTTGTTTCTTTAAGCAGTATAGGATATACTTTTTATTTGTTTTAAGTGAATGGAGAGCTTTGAAGAGAGAGAGAGAGAGAGAGAGAGAGAGAGAGAGAGAGAGAGAGAGAGAGAGAGAGAGAGAGAGAGAGTTAGAGATAGAGAGTAGAGAGCCGAGAGAGCTGAGAGAGAGAGAAAGAGAGATAGAGAGAGAGAGAGAGAGAGAGAGAGAGAGAGAGAGAGAGAGAGAGAGAGAGAGAGAGAGAGAGAGAGAGAGAGAGAGAGAGAGAGAGAGAGAGAGAGAGAGAGAGAGAGAGAGAGAGAGAGAGAGAGAGAGAGAGAGAGAGAGAGAGAGAGAGAGAGAGAGAGAGAGAGAGAGAGAGAGAGAGAGAGAGAGAGAGAGAGAGTACCCTTTTTGTAGGTTTCATGCACAAAGCAGCACGCGCCAACCTGAAGACTTAATAATTTCCCCCACAGCTTAGGTCACCAGTGGCGTAAGTTAAGGGTAGTAATTTCCTCTTATTTCTCTACTGTAAAATTTCCATGTCCCTTTCTTCCTTAAAGGCACATGGTGATCTCTTCTAATTATTTCCTGCCGGCACGTTGCCGGAGGGAGAGGTGGGTGTGGAGGAGCCTTCATCTATTATATCCTGTCCTACCACACGTAGATTACTAGTAGTAGCGGTAGTAAACAGACACCCTCGCCATAGACCGACAGGTCTTCTGGTGTCTGTTCTTCCTATGTATTCCTATGTATTCCTCCTTCTCCTTCATCACCTCTCGCACATGCTCTCCCTCCTCTCCATCCCAAACTCATGACTGTGTGCTACAAAATAAAACTATGCCGCAGTACGTGTTGTCCCTATGGCCATGAAGGAGAACTGTCAAGGCTCAATAATGCATGGAAGACACACTGCAAAAGTCAATCTTGCAGAGGATTGTGCGAACGTGAATTCAGATGCATCTTATGTTCTAAAAAAAAAAAAAAAAAAAAAAAAACGCAAGAAAAATATATAAACCGAGAAAAAGTAACACATTAAAGTGCGAGAAGGTAAGAAGATCAAATAAATAAATACTAGAACAGCGTTAAACATTGTATGAACATTCTCTACCAGGTCTACAAATTATCAATAACACGCGAGAACAACAACAACAACAACAACAACAACAACAACAACAACAACAACAACAACAACAACAACAACAACAACAACAACAATAACAGCAAACAAGCTCAGACGGGGAATACGTTATAAAACAATAGCGTGGCTGGAATATCGTCAACATGGGATACTTTAAGGCGATTCCCTTAAGTTTGCGGCTGAAAGTTACGCCCTTAAAACTTCCAATGAGATAACAGCTTGGGAGGGAGAGGGTCGGGAAGACTGAAGAAACAGAGACTATGAATACAAAGGAAGATAACGACGGAAACCAGACAGAGAAAAGGTACCAAGAAAATTTCTGGAAAATGTGACGTAAATGGATATGTTAAGAGATAACACAATGAAATTAGAGTGAACATTATTTTCTTTCTGTGTGCCCTTGAGCTGCTTTCTTTACTATGAAAAAAGTATATTATAATGCAAATGAATTAAATCATATGAAGAAAACAATGGCGAAAAAATAATATAAAAATGTTGGATAGAAAAGACGTAAAAAAAAAGGGCACATATGTCGAAAATCAATAATGAGAACAATTAAAATCCAGTTGAATGCTAATTTGACTTTTATATTTTTCTCATTCATTAGCAATACCTATCAACATAAGAAAAAAGACAACGGACACAAGTCTTAGTATAGTTAAGAGAGAATGCAACAGCTGATATCTTGGAGCCAGAAGCCTTTTCAAAAATCCGCTATTGCTATTGATTGGTTGATAGCTATCTGTATCGCCTCCCCTTTTCTTACCTTACCTCACCTTATATAAACACACCCAATCTCATCTCAAACTTAACTTACCTCAGCTCAGTTAATTTCACTTCGCCTAATTTCATCTCACATCCCCTCACTTTACTTCCCCTCAATTCAGCTATATCGATTCATCTCTTACGCAAAAGGTACCCATGATATTTCTAAACATATCCTAATTACTTTAACTCCAGGGACAGTGACTGTAGCGTTTCATTACTCGCATAGTAACTTTTTTTTTTTTCTTTACCTTGGCGGCAAGAAATCCATGCTCCCTCTCCTCCCCCGCGCCTGTCTCTTGGTCATTCCCTTCATTGAATTTCTTTCTTGGTCACGTTCCCAATATATATTTTTAACCCGTTCGTCACTAAGGGGCGTGCCTCCGACTTCACTGAGTATTTTATGATTCTCCCCCTCTCTGAGTGAGTGCGTGAGTGAGTGAGTGAGTGAGTGAGCGTGCGTACGTGCGTGTGTGCGTGCGTGCGTGCGTGCATGTGTGTGTATGTGTGTGTGTGTGTGTGTGTGTGTGTGTGTGTGTGTGTGTGTGTGTGTGTGTGTGTGTGTAAGTTAAATATTTACTGCTATTAATATATACATTTACAAAATACAGTCATGTCAGTAGTGCAGCAACTGTCTGTCGAGCCAAAGCTCCTTGACAGGCAGAAATTTATATTCAGGAGCGCAATCAGCGTGCATGGTTTTTAATTACTTCATAGTTTAATTAAGATTCACAATTGTTTGCAGGTACAATAGTATTGGTTTGGCAAAGTTTGTGTGCGACGAATAATGTAAATATATATAATTGTTCAGGTAGAGAAAACGAAAAAAATACAAAAAGAGCTACTAATGATTCTGACGAATAAAATCCTCAATTTCTTTCTTGAATTTGGTCGGGAATGACGATTGTTGGCCAGTTTTTTCCTTGATGAGCAATCGCGTATGATGGAAGTACGCGATTTTACCTTCTTCTTTCGCCTTCTTCAGTAGAGGTAGTTCCTTCCTAAGTCTATATATACCAAGTCAAGCCACTCGGCTTCAAAACTGCGACCGGTACGCGCAGGAGGCGGTTTTGGGGTGGAGCAGCGGGATGACGTCACTTGGAGCCCCCCCAAAAAATACCCGCCAGTTCAGGGGTGACTAAAGTTGGGGCCGTATGTGCACTCTGGCTGTGCATTCTCGCCTTCTTTCACAGCGCGTTCAGGCAAGCCACTGACGAAAAAAATATGTCTTTTTATTGTGCTATTGCGTGACTGTAGTTTCAAAGATTACAAACGGCGGTGTGGGGTGTGAGGGAGGGCATGCTGAGCAATTGATTGATTTAAATTAGTCCGCCTCTCTTCGTTTTCTCTAAATCCTTGTTTCTATATTCTCTAGTTTGGCTCCAAGCAGTGTCACGCATAAACCACGCCTCGGCCGTGTCTCCCACAAACCTGCGTATGACTTGACTTGGTGTATATAGACTTAGTTTGCTTCATCTTGATTTCCTGATAGGCGGGGCACAGATCTTCGTTTATGTAGATGTCGGTTCCTTTGAGTTTTTTGCGTTCCTTATGACTGTTTCTCGGTCGCTGTACTTCTCAAAGCGGACAACGACTGGCCGGGGACGGGATGGAGTAACTGGTCCCACCCTATGAGCACGTTCGAGACTCACAGGGGGATGTTCTAGTTTGTCGTTGATCATCCTTGACACATTTGTGCTTGTGTTCTCCCATGTTTCACCTGGTTGTTCCTGGAGGCCTGTGATCCGTAGGTTATTGCGTCTGCTGTCGTTCTCGTTGTAGTTGAGTCGTTGTACCAGCTCCGAGACTTTGGATTCAAGTCGTTCAATTGCCACTTGTTTTTCGTTGATAATTTTCTGAAGCACTTTAATGAATGTGTCTGTCTGTCTTCCTGTCCCTATGTATATCTGTGTTTCTGACTCTGTACATGTCATTCTCTCCCTGTGTCTCACTCTTTGTCTATTCGTCTGTCTCTCTCAACTAAGAATTCCATATCTACCTCAGCTTATCTGACTACAATTATGCCTGGTCCTACCTCAATACCTGCTAATTGAAAGGTATACACAACACAGTTATCATTTAGTTAGTCAAGTCTTCATACTAAAACATGTCAAGCATCATTATCACAATAACTGATATTTATTGTCTGGCCTGGTCTATCGATGAAATTAAACCATTAAGTCGTTCAAATATCTATTAAGGCTTTTTCTTGCTATGTCTTTCTAGTAAATAAATCAGAAAGGTATTTGAGTAATTAAAAATTCCCCGGCCTCCGTTGCATCACCATTTTTTATTAATCGTCTTTCGTATCAGCCTTTTTCAATTTCTTCTTCTCTTCCTCTTGATCATCCCCCAGAGGCTCATTAATATGTCTTTGTTACAGATTTCCAGCTTGACAAGTTTTCATTAATGTGACTAATTAGTTTTTCCGTTCAGAATTTGTTTATTGCTGAAATGACAAACGGAACAAAATTCATTAGACTTCCTGAGCCAAAGTGGGGAATTGGTATACTTTTTGAGGCTTCTATGTCTTCTCAAATAATTCAGATTATATATTTTCATTCCGGACAAGACAACGTTTACGCCATATTATACTCACAAGCTTTGCAAATTAGCGCCTGACAGTTTTCTATTACGGTAAGAAACGAGCGAAATTTTATGGAAAAACTCGCAACATTCAACGAGAGAGAGAGAGAGAGAGAGAGAGAGAGAGAGAGAGAGAGAGAGAGAGAGAGAGAGAGAGAGAGAGAGAGAGAGAGAGAGAGAGAGAGAGAGAGAGAGAGAGAGAGAGAGAGAGAGAGAGAGAGAGAGAGAGAGAGAGAGAGAGAGAGAGAGAGAGAGAGAGTGTGTGTGTGTGTGTGTGTGTGTGTGTGTGTGTGTGTGTGTGTGTGTGTGTGTGTGTGTGTGTGTGTGTGACCGTCCATGAACAGCAGTGTGTATATTTTTACCTACAATCTCTTATTACTTTTATGAGAGTTACGAAGTTAGTAAAGTTATCACGCTAAATGCATCGAACATATTGGAAAAGTTTCGGAGGATATATATTTTTGGAAGCCTGAAATACTACACGCGGGCATTTTTTTAATCTAACAAACTGCCACGCAAGATATGAACCAATTTAGCGCTACCTCACTAATAGCAACGTGTGTGTGTGTGTGTGTGTGTGTGTGTGTGTGTGTGTGTGTGTGTGTGTGTGTGTGTGTGTGTGTGTGTGTGTGTGTGATAGGGTACGTGCATCTGTTTTTTCTTTCTCTCTCCTACCGCCACCAACTCAATATTAGGATGTTGACCCAGCAGACGTGAACGAAGTGGAAGTTGGTCTTGGAATCTCAAGTGGAAAATAAAATGCCCGGCCACAGCGAAGCCACGGTGAGAGAAATTACCTCCTTGGGCGACGTAACTCTCGGAAAGGAGGTTAAGGGGATTAGGAAGCGTTCACGGAAGTGGTGCGTCGATACTAAGGAGAACTAAGGAAGCTAATCTTGTGTGTGTGTGTGTGTGTGTGTGTGTGTGTGTGTGTGTGTGTGTGTGTGTGTGTGTGTGTGTGTGTGTGTTTAAGGTTCGAAAATTAGGGTTGATTAATTTTTGTCTTGTTTGAGAGGAGTGGGAAAAATATGGGATACCGACAGTTGATCTTCATCTTTAGTGATTCAAATAGTGCTTTCTTACTAGTTTCCTCAATATTAGTTTGTCAAGTTTTTTTTTATCTATATTTTGGTCTATGAATGCACTTAAATGTTTATGAATGTCTGTGTCCGAATTTCTGCCTCTCGATCTCACTCTCTTTCTCCTTCCCCTTTTTCTTCTTTTCCTTCTCTTCTTCCTTTTCTTTTTCCTTTTCTTTTTCCTTTTCTCTTTCCTTTTCCCCTTCCTTTTCTCCTTTTTCTCCTTCTTTTTCTCCTTCGTTTTCTCCTTCTTCTTCTTCTCCTTCTTCTTCCTTTTCTCCTTCTTCGTTTTTTCCTTCTCCTTCTTCTTCTTTTTCTTTTTCTTTTTCTTCTTCTTCTTCTTCTTCTTCTTCTTCCCTTCCTCTTCTTCTACTTCTACTTCTTTTTCTTCTTCTTCTTCTTTCCATACTCCTCCTCCTCCTCCTCCTCCTCCTCCTCACTCTCATTCCCACGTTGCTGCCAGGAACAAGGCTATTATTACCATCACAAATACCACTCAACTCAGGATGGAAGGACATTTACTCACGGCTTTTCCACACACACACACCACCACCACCTCCACCACCGCCGTCGCCTCGTGTCAGCTTCCGCTTGCCTTACGTTCTAGTGTACGTTTGTGTCCGTTTCTTTATACCGCCAGTGAATAAAAGAAGCTCCTTGGATACTGTCAACTTTTCTCACTTTTTTTCTGGGTTGGCACTTTACGTTTTCCGCATTTACTAAGACATTGTTGATTTGATACATGCACCTTTTTTTTACGGTAACAGAAGCGCCATGTTGATGATTTGCTCTGCGTTCTAGGTTTTATTACTTGACCTTTTTTCCTGTGGCGTTGCTGCGTGGACTGTGCATGAGAAAATGTCAACAATGTCTGCGTAGTTATCGTAATCAGTTTTCCCATGTCACTGACGTATAGAAAGATAAACACTTTACATGTAGCTTTATAGTTTGTTAGTTATCTTTTCCTCTGCTCTGGTAGTGTGGGAAGAGAGCCTAATCACTGTGGAAGCCTGGCTCTGCTTCAAACGTTAGGTAAGATTCTTTTTCTTTTAATTAGAGTAAAAAGATATATACTGTTGACACACAATTCTTATGTTTTTTTTTTCCGATGTTATATCAGTGTGGGAAGAGAGGCTCGACGCTGCTTGCACCGCCGTGTGTCGTGATGTTGGTTGCCTTTACCAATGCTATAACAAAGTAGAAATAAGCTAATAAAGTCAAAGTGGCTTGCTCTATTTTCTTGATAATGTGTTTTTGTTAGATGTTTTCCCTTCTACAAACCATGCGTGTTGTTTTACTCCAGTCTCATCGGCCCATATTTAACTTTTATCTTTCAGAATGATAAAAATCACACATATCGAATACAAAAATCATGTCTTGCTGAAAACTACCATAGCTACATTTCTGGAGTCGAACACTGATTCTCGAACCACGTAATGCAAAAACGGATAAGTTAGGAATCTCTCTCTCTCTTATACAAGTCAAGGTAAAAATAAGCACTGAAGCCTCTCTGAAAAATCTCCGTCCTTCATTCCTTTCTTCTTTCCCTTCCTCAGCCTTTAGTAGCAGATTCTCTTCCCTTTTGATATTTTTTTTCTTCTATTTTCTTGGTGATTTACCTTACAACTCTACGCAAACACCACAGAAGCGCCTACTTTGTATTACCGGGAGAATCACGGTAACAATAGTCCTTGTCGTACCACATATTCTGTTCTGAGGTGAAGGGAATGGAGCTTAGGCTTTGTTACAAAAGACTTTCCTCGGTGAACGGATTTCTCAGAATATTCGATAACGTGAACGTAAAAAATAACACAATGCTCCGTAAGGTCAACCAAAACGAAAATATAAAAAAATAAACATTTGAAATATTATGGGAGGAAGGAAGATAAATACATGAGGCCTTCGATGACATTTGATCAACAAAATATTCCATAATATGAACAAAGAACAAATCATTACAAAGAATAATCGATAGCAACAAAAATCGGAAACAAAAGCAAAATAAAAGAAAATATATATTCATTAACAACATAAAATAACTGTATGAGAAGTCATAATGATACTAAACAAAATTAAGACCAAAAGAAATCAATATTACGAACCCTAAAACCTGAAAAGTCAATCAGCTAAGAAGGTCACACACCAAGCTCTACTTACTTTTCTCTGCACTGCTAATCATCACACATCACACGCCCAAACCAACACGTCACTCGCTCAAGAGAAGAATCTACGAAACGCTTCTGTTTTGACATTAATGTTTTTACAGACGTCTATCCTCAACACTATGATGACCCGCAGTTGTCCAATTATACATTAAAACGTTCTGTTAATTAAGCTAAACGCAATAATGTCGACCGGAAACTGCATATTTCATTCCTTCCAATATCTGCCTCTGAATCAGCTCAACCGACTATTTTCCCCCTCTCAGATGCTAATCATACACAAGGGCATTGTCTGCACCGGTATAGAATAGCCATGGCACAGGTGGAAATTTCCACCAACACAGCTCTTTGGGACAGTGGAGTCAAAGATTCTTCGTCTCATATTCTTTCCTCTAACTGACGGACTTTTACACTTTACATTCCGATGCAATGTTTCTTCCTCTGCCATCTTCTATCGCTATATCTGTGTTAAATTCGCCTCTAAACTTGCTAACTCCTTGCCTCCACCCCTCCCACGGCGTCGCTTTACTCCTTCCACTCTAGATCACCTCTTTGCCGTCTATTTCCTAATGCAGGAGGCACCCAGTTATCTTCAGTATGCATTGTCTTGCTCGAACACTCCGGAACAGCCGTACTTCGTTTACAATTCTTCCTTCCTACGACCTACAGTTACCAAGAAGGGATCATTACGACACCTCCGTGACTCATTATTATTTTTCTAAATTTCCTCCTGTCTCCATATTTATAGGAGCAGTGTCTTACTCTTCTTTGAACATCAGTTTTTCAATCCATAACTTAACCAAAAATAAAAGATATCACAAAATAAAGAAAAAAAAAAAGAAATACAATCACATGAAACTCGATAATATGGAAAAATGTTTAAAAATACTTAACATAAACTTGAAGAAATAAAATCCACAAGAAAAATTACTAACAAAAATCACTACACAGGTGAATGAGCCTCGACGCCCAGCAGATTGTAGCCCGCTTACCTCACACACCTGTCACGGGCTCACCTTTAATTGATGGCCGCGGCAAAGGTCACCCACATGACGGCCAGGAGTGAGGGAGGGGAGGAGGGGAAAGGGGGAAGAGAAAAGAGGGGAGAACCGGGGAAGGAAAAGGACAGAAAAAGAATGTGACTCAAGCGGAAGAAAGGGGAGGTATGTAAAAGTATGGGAGGTTAAGGGTAAGGCTGGGAAAGGGAGTGGGTAATATCGGAAGGGAAAAGAAGAGGGAGGGGAAGGGAGGGAATACTTACTTAATTTGACTTCAGTAATATCAATGTGATACGTGTGTGTGTGTGTGTGTGTGTGTGTGTGTGTGTGTGTGTGGTGGGCTTTTCTCATTCCTCTTTTCATTCTCTTCTTTATTTTCCCGGACAGTTTTCCATGTTTGTTTCTTTTTTTTCTGTGCCGTTCCCACTTCATCCTCTCCTCTAATTTCTTTTCTCTTCGATTTTTTCACACCCTTTTCTCCCCACCTTCTCTATACTTTATTCTGTTCCGCATCTCTCCCTTTTTTTCACAACCGTCTACTTTCAAACTATTTTTCTCTTCTACCGCTCTTTTCCTATCATCTACTGCCTCTCCTCTCTTTCTTCCACGCATACCCTTTACTTCCTCCGTCACCTCCCTCTCAGCCTTTCCTCCAGGTGTATCGATAATTGATTTTCAGGTGAGGTGCAGGTAAGAGAGACACACCTTCCTTTCAACGCCTTCTACGTGTTAGCCTTTTACAGTAAGACCGTTTGGCGCCTTTACGCGTCTTCCGATTAGCGTTCGTGACCGTAATGGCTTTTTGGAGTAGGAACATTAGAGCTTTTTGTGTATAGGAAAACACGACAGGGTGGGAGACAGCGAACAGGGCGAAAGAGAAGTCGGGATGGGGGCAAGAGGGAGGGGGGAAAATGACAAGGTGGGTAAGAAGGCAGGGTGGGAGTAAAGAAGTTAGTGGGAGGGAAAGAGTAGAGTATCGGGTGAGAGATGAGGGGCGGTGAGGACAGAGTGGTGGACAAGAATGGGTGAGAGATGAGAAGAGGTTGGGAGATACAAAGTGAGTGGGAGGGTGAGGGAGAGAAAGAGGACAGGGCGGGAGGTAAGAAGAGGGTGGGAGATAACTACAGGGTGGAGGAAAAGGACAAATATGGAAAGAAAAGAGGGCAGGGTGAACGGAGGGGATGGAAAGAGATGAAAAGGTTGTTGGAAAATGATAGAGTGGGGTGAGAGAAGAGTGTAGGAAATTAGAAAGAAAAAACAAATAAAAAAACTCACTTCATCCTTGCCTGCAACAACCTCCTTACACCTGGTCGGCCCCTGCCCCTTGCACTTGTAATTAGAAAAAGCGAAGGCCGGCAGACTTCCAGCCTGCCTCACACGCTAACTCCCAGTCTGCCTCACAGCCCAACTCCCAGCCTGTCCCATATAACGCTTCTCTTCCTGCTCCACAGGATGACGGGTTCCAACCATTCATAAGTAGAGTACATAGGTGAAGTTGGGGCATAAGCTAAAGCTGCGCTTGGCATCTGTGCTCATCACCATCACAATGGCTATTGGGCCTGTGGCGGGAAATAAATCATTACCGCGGGACAATGAACCAGTATGATATCCGAGTAACCACAGCTATATTATACAGGTTTCCTAGCTACCCATTTAATAATAAGTCCAGTAGGGAAAATGAACAGTTAAAGGAGCTGCAAACCAGCTGTCTAGACCGGGGATACGAACCCAGGTCCGCTGATTTGTAGATCGCCATGTTAACCACTTCATGGAGGGATGGGTCTTTGTTTATAGCCAGCCACATGTCCATCATTAGTATACATTAACATTCATATAGATATTTTGATACCAACATTCGTATATTCACCAATCTATCAACCAACCAACCTACCTACCTAAACACACACACACACACACACACACACACACACACACACACACACGCCTCGTCCTTGTGCGTATGGAAAGGAACAGATAAGGAGAAAAAATGAGAAACGAAAGACACTAAAAGAAGGAAAAAAGGAATGAAATGAATAACAGACCGACGATTTCTCTGTGCCAGCCCCCTTTACCCACTCTCTCTCTCTCTCTCTCTCTCTCTCTCTCTCTCTCTCTCTCTCTCTCTCTCTCTCTCTCTCTCTCTCTCTCTCTCTCTCTCTCTCTCTCTCTCTCTCTCTCTCTCTCTCTCTCTCTCTCTCTCTCTCTCTCTGTGTTAAACATATGGCTAGGAAACAGAAAAACAAAGGGATAGAGTAATATAACGCAAGAATTAAAAGAACGAAATAAGAATAACAAAAAAGCAGACAGTCCTCACACACACACACACACACACACACACACAAACACACACACACACACACACCTTTACAATCACTTCTCTACGGAATTCCAGGAGATTTTATCCAGTTTCCACAACGTCCAAACTCGCCTGCCTGGCCGCCTTCACCTCGCCCAGTCAGGTGTGTGCGGGAAATACTCGAGTGCCAAGACCGGCCAAGTGTGTGTGTGTGTGTGTGTGTGTGTGTGTGTGTGTGTGTGTGTGTGTGTGTGTGTGTTGGAAGTTTTACTGTTGTGTCTGGTGGAATTTCTATGAACTTCCCCTTCTGCATTGATTTCTTAAGTGCATTCTTTCCTCCTGTGTTCTTTATAGTGTAGATATAGTCAGTAAACTTTCTGTGTTTCTCTCAATTTATATATTTTTACTTACCCACATCTGTTTACTAAAAATAAAACTCTGAAAAAATTACGAAATTAATATCTGTTTTATAGCTTATCCTTCAAACGTTTCTTTTTTACTTTACTCCTTTTTCGACCCTTTTTCTAGTCACGTGTCCCTTGTCACTCCTTCAATTAACTCAACAGTCCCTTGCTGATTTGTCAGTCATTGGACATTCACTTTATCTGATAGTCGGTACCTTTGTCCTTCCCGATTTTTTCCCTTTCGATTTTCTACTACCGTACAGTCGCTATATTTCGCTTAGTGGTAATAAAAGTTCTCCATATTCGTCTTTATTGATCACGGGAATATAATGCAATCAACGGTAAATATCACCATCACTGTATAACTGTCTAAAATGACCACACAGTCAGTAACGCTGTTGTCCATTTCACGCTGTCACAATCAAGAGGCTTAGGTAAAGGAATGGTTGGCAATGTTGTTTTTGTCATTCGCTAGACCGATCTACAGTGGCGCCATCTTCACTGAACTCCCGCACGTCTCACCGCACGGCAGTCCTTCACGCAAGTCGCCTTTTGCTACTGCTTCCGGTCGATTAGTCCCCCTTAAAAATGGACACACACACACACACACACACACACACACACACACACTGAGTGGTTAATGTGACGGCCCCGCGTTCAGGAGCTCCAGGAGGGACGCGGGTTCGAGTCCTGGCCGCCGCACAGCTGAGGTTTTCTAGTCCCCGCCGAGTGGCCTAAGACTACCCACATGCTGGCCTGAAGACCACCCATCAACCTGGGCTCTAGATAACCTCTCCAAAGAGAGGCTCAAAGATGAGCTCCGGGGGGCAGCATGAGCCAACACAAGATGGCGCCACTACAAACACTCGCCCGCGCCAGAACGGGCTGGGCCGACCATCAGGCCCCACCGGGAAGAAGCCTTGGGCCGACCATCAGGACCCACCGGGAAGAAGCCTACCGGCGCAATAGGCCGCAACGTAAACACACACACACACACACACACACACACACACACACGCAAACCTCACTGTCAGTTCCGGCCTAGCAGGCTGAGGTTCGAGCCCCGCTCAGGCCGAGATTTTTCTGCTGACAAGAAGTGGTTCCTGTCCACCCTTGAACAAGGGATAGGGTGTGTGTGGTGTGAGAAGGTCCCGGCAGTACCCAGAGATCGACTACAATGAGCTTGCTCTAATTGTGAAGGTGCTTCAAGGCGACAATGAGTCCAGCTCCTGATCTGGCCGCGCTTAATTACACACAAACACACACACACACACACAAAAAAAAAAAATTCACGGACAAACCCTGTTTTACGACAGATCTTCGAGGTAACAACCAGGATGAGGATGAGGAGGAGGAGGAGGGAAGTTTCTTGAGGATTAAAATCTTATCCCCTTCCTCCGTCTCTCTATCTTCACTTTCCTTCTACTCCTCCTGTTTTTTCCTCCATTTTTTCCTCCCCTCCAACCCGCTCCGCGCCGCTCTATATAGGCGCTCGCTCTCCGGCACCCAGCCTTCTCCTTCGGTAAATGGGGACTCTGTCTAGCCCTGCGCTCCCTCTCCTCTTCCTCTCCTCGCCTCCGCCTATTAAGATTATGGATAGGATTAAGATCAAGGGCAGGCGCGTTCCATGAAGGGGCTTCCGGTTTTTCCTTTTCCTTCCTTCTCCTTTCCTTCCCAATGTCAGCTTTTTAATCTTTCTTCCTTTCTTTTTTTTTTTTTTTCATGATTTTACAATCTCGTAAAAGGTAATCGTGAGAGCCAGCTGTCTTAAGCCATTCCTTCCTTTATGTATGGTACTTATTAACAATAATGTTCACTTTATGGCCCGTATTTTTAAACATTTACACACATATTTGATAAGGCTTTCGTAGAGGTTATGGTGATATTTCTGCGGGTAGTTTTATGAGCCTAGTGATAGTTTGACAAGGCTTCTGCATTCTGGATGTGAAGAAAATACCAATCTCCTTTGTGATCTTCGGAAATATTTGTTGTGACAGCCGAAAGCGTCCGGGACTACGAGCCAATATTTACTCGTTACATGTCACTGTCCGGAACGTCACCAGATCATACTCATTTAGGTTTTTCTTTTTATGCACTTATTTTTGTTTCGGCCCCTTCTTCTCTTCTTCTTTTCAGTTTATATTTATCTTCTTCCTTCAATGTGTATACTCCGTTTTTCATGAAGAGGTTTACGATAGCTACTTCCTTCTACACTTTTCAGTCTACGTAGATCCATTCCCATTATTCTAATATTTTCTATCTTGTTTGTTTATCGTAATGTCTCTTCATCCATGGTTAACTTTCTTTTGGTTCAATTACCATCTCCATTTTCATCATCCCATTCCAATTACGGTTACAATCATAATCCGTGCTCTTGTCTAAGCGTATTCCTCGGGTTCAATGTTCAGTGGCAGCAGTATCTTGGGCTGTTGGTGGCCACGAAACCTAACTGACACCCTCATCCCACGTGAAGGGCTGAGAAGACAGTTTACATCTCTCTCTCTCTCTCTCTCTCTCTCTCTCTCTCTCTCTCTCTCTCTCTCTCTCTCTCAAGTAGCCTTTTACGTTCTAGAAATTTTGCCGGCTTATGAGCTAACTTTTTATATGATGCATTGCAAAAAGAAATATTTTGCTAAACTGATACTCCTTTTTTCATCCACGGATATTTTCGTATTTTCGTAGTTTCGTATATGACAGTTGTATAGCCACATGTTTCACAGGTAAGTAATCAGTAAATTCACTGATGAGTTATTATCGCTTTGAATTGACTGATTGTCCGAAGGCTACCGAGTAATGTTAAATAGACATAATGTGGAACATGAAAATTTCAACATAAATCGTATTCTAAACTCTTTTTCAAAATTTAACAATGAGAGAAAGAACCATTAAGAAAAAAAGAAATGCATGTTATACAAAATATTCGTTCTTCTAAGCAAGGCAACCTCATATATTGCCTTATTTCTAGTGAAAAAAAATCTAGCCCAAACTTACAAACACTGAGGCACACAAGGCCGTCCTAAGAGAGGGAGAGAAAATTAAACTCATCTCTCCTTCAAGGGGAAAATATTCTTCCTGTCAAATGGGCAAAAATGACTAACATGACCAACATTCGTCATCCACGAGTAGGACACAATGACAGCCAGAAAAGATCACTAACAAAAACTAGAAGCAAATCATCATTAAAGGTAAAACATTCTCCCACACCAGAAACAATTGTCCAGGTAGGCGTCGCAGGTGTTGAATTTCCAAACAAATGGAGAAGATTGAGACGAATGGAATCAAAACCTATACTTAGCAGAAGGCCGCCAAACTGCGTACCTCACAGGGATTCAAACTCATTTGTCGACATCGAATCAAGATTGCCCATTCATCTTTGAGAAGATGGAAGACGAAGTGGAGAAGGAGTGGGAGAAAGAGGAATTGAGAGAGAGTGGGATGAACTAGGGAGAGGAGGAGGACGCGGAGGAAAAAACATGATGAAGAGGAGGAGGAATAGGAATCAGAGGAGGAGAAGAAGGATAAGGAGAAAGAAGGTGGAACAGAAGAAGGTAAAGTGAGGAGAGACGGGGGATGAATAAGGAGGAGTGGGGTGAACAGTGATGTAAGGTAAAGGTAAAGTTGGTGGCATACCCTAAAGCTATCCGTGGCCTCGGTGGTCATCTGCGCCCTTTGGCCCTTGAGCCTGTGGTGGCACAGAGAGTGTTACGGGGAGGCGGTGGCCGAGTGGTCAGCGTGTGGGCGTGGTAAGCTCGTGGACCTCGGTTCGAGTCTCACCGAAACACTTTGATTTTTCAACCATCGCCTAGTGGCGGAAGCCTACCCACATGCTGCCCAGATCTTCAATCAACCTTAACTTAGCGACTTTGTTCGACTGGAGCACCGGGGGGCAGCGTGGGCTAAGCAAGAGTTTCATATCACGGTAGCCATTATAAATAAAATTCGCCTGCCCCACTAACGGGCTGGGGTCATCAAGAAACCCCTGAAGAAAGCCTACCGGCCCTACAGGCAGCACCTGAAAATATAAACAAATAAATAAAATCTAGATTACCATAATTTAGTTGACTCGAGTTTTCCCAGGTATCAAAGAGGGATGTCGAAGATATGGAAAAGGGATGAATGAAGGGAAAGAAAAAAAAGAGGAGAGAGAAGATAAGAGAAAATGAAAATGATATATGGGGTGATGATGAGAATGAAGAAAATAAATCCAAGAGAAATCAAGAAAATGAGGAAGAGAACGTGAGAAGGAGGAGGAGGAGGAGGCGGAGGAGGAGGAGGAGACATGGTGAAATATTACTGAGAAGATGTAAAGGGTAGGAATAAAACCCGGAAGAGAAGGGAAGAAATGACCTTGAGCTGTCCATTGCCTGACTGAAGGCGAGAACCCCTGCCAGAATGACTTGCAATTTGCCTTTCCCTTGTGATCAGTGGGGCCCCGCACGGTTATTTGGAGCGTGACACTCGGGGGCAGCGGCCCAGCTTCCAGGAACACCACCAGCAGCCCGCTTTGTTTCGGGGGGAAGAACAGGCAAAGAGAAGCGGAGGGAAGGGAAGGTAAGGGATGGTAGATAGCAGGAAGAATGGCAAAGGTAGGATGAATGAGACAGGAGAGGAGAAGGATGTAAAGCTGTGAGGGGAATGATAAGAGAGGGAGGAAGGGAGACGGAAAGTACCAGGAGAGAGGCCGAATGTGGTAGGAGAAGCATGTAAAGGGACATCAGGAAAAGAGGCGGAGGGGGTAGATAGACGCCAAGCAAAAGGAATGAGGGTGGAAACACAAATGAAGACGGTGCTGAGTCACAGGAGGAGAGCAGGAGGGAAGGAAAAGCGGCAAGGTAACAGTATTCAAAATGAAGAAGGGAAGGAGTGGAATGGTGAGAAGAGTAAAAAAAAAAGAAAAGAAACGAAGAGATGATGGTGAATTGGTGGACTGCAGCAGAATGGAGGAGATGGCAGGTTACAGCAGATGAAGGTACGAAATGGAAAGATAACGAAGACCACTGTGTGTCGGGGAATCGAACCCGTGCCTTCTGGGTAGAAGTCAGGGCAGCATACCAACTACGCTACTGATGAGCTAAAAGGTCATCGCGCCAGCGGTCACTTCTGCGGCCTATTTATTACCTGACGCCCCAACTCCACACTGTCGGCATGATGGTGGAGGTGACCCCGCTCACACTCGTGGCAGCCGGGAAACCATTTTTGATCAACCTCTTAGGCACATAAGGTGTATATAAACATTAAGGAAACTGCATTAACACAGAATTCACATCGTTCGTTACGGGATTGTTTCAGTGTGTTAATGCAGTGTCCTTAATATAGTAGAATAAGAAGGATGGTGAAAAAGAGAGGAAACGAAGCCGTGATGAGGTAGATGGAATGCAGAGAGAGGAAGTACAGGTGATGAAGGGAAAAACACAAGGTGAGCCAAAGTAGATACTGGGCAGAGGGAAGCAAGAAGGGAAGGAGAGGAAGATAACAATAAGGAAGGATGAGGGAGGAAACGAGGAGCTATGTACATGTCGAGGAGGAGGGAGCATTACGTAAGAAAGTAGAGGCACCAGGTAGTCGAGGAGCAGGTCAAGAGGGCAAGATACTCAGCAGGAGAGAGAGGAAAACACGACACGAGGGGACAGGTAACAGGATACTTGAAGAGAAGGAGAAGAAAGGGAATACTTGTAGACGAAGAGTGAGGAATTAGAAGAAAAAAAA
Organism: Eriocheir sinensis; assembly: GCF_024679095.1. Lineage (NCBI taxonomy): Eukaryota > Metazoa > Arthropoda > Malacostraca > Decapoda > Varunidae > Eriocheir > Eriocheir sinensis. The sequence goes on from NC_066573.1 coordinate 3,489,703, forward strand.
ATTCGAAACACAATTTTCGTTCTTGCTCTAGTACATCCCAACCCTAAACATCCTTTCTTTTATACTTTAACCGACACACACATAAACATCCTATACCAACAACAAAGCCAGAACCCCAATGAACTTGTAATGTACAGTCCTGCAGTATTTTGAACAACCCCAAAAGCTATGTTAACAAAGGCTCAAATCCTTTTAAACATCCTAGCATTTTACCAACTTTAAAAAACATTCCTTCCCATCCCTACAATTCTACCAACACACACACACACACACACACACACACGGCCCGGTAGCTCAGTGGACAGAGCGTCTGTCTCACAACCAGAAGGACCGGGGTTCAATTCCCCGGCCGGGTGAAGATAAGTTGGGTTTATCTTCTTTCACGTGTAGCCCCTGTTCACCTAGCAGTGAGTAGGTACGCGACGTCAGGCAAGGAGTTGTGACCTCGTTGTCGCGGTGTGTTGTGTGTGAGTGGTCTCAGTCCTACCCAAAGATCGGTACTATGAGCTCTGTGCTCTCCTGTAGGGGAACGGCTGGCTGTCTAGACTCTAGAGAGAGACCCGCAGCAGACCAAGGGGTGAATTACACCCACACACAAAAGTATTATTATAACTGCAGTGTTATCAACAGCCTAAACAGCTCCCCTCCATCTATATTAAGTTACCAAAATAAAAATGAAATTTATGCTACTTTGTAGTTACCAATTACCTAGTTACCAAATTTGCAAGAACAATAATAACAGCACTGAAAACGTAAATCATAATATAAATAAGAATCATGAATGCAAACACAGATACTCTGGCAGTTTTTTTTTCTCGTTGTCAAATACTTACACAAGTTTATAAACAAACAAGTACATAAATTGATAAATTAACTTCCATAAATTAAATAAAAAAATCTGATGTTCGCCTCAAACATACAGATTCACAACTTCAACGAGAATGTGTAAGACAAAAGCTGCTCCTCATCTCCGAGTCCCGGCGATGAGGCTGCGGAGCGGCGGAGGAGCGGCAGCAAACATTAACCACCGACGATGTGCAAACACTGGACAGAGCGAGAGAGCGGCTGCCTTCCACGTCTCTTTGTACGACACACACACACACACACACACACACACACACACACACACACACACACACACACACACACACACACACACACACACACACACACACACACACACACACACACACACACACACACACACACACACAGTTCCTATTACCAATACTTTACTGTGAAGTGATTACGAACCTTTGCACAACACATGACGGCAAATCCAATGTCCTCTTTACTTACCACAACAGACAAATTCCTGTATGTCGACATCTCCATTCTTACGCCATTCCCTAAGATTCGTTCAACAAAATCAGTATGCCATATCTCGTTCCCAAAGAAGCTTCTGTTAATCGCTTTGTCAAATTAATGGGTCCATCAAATATATTACCTGTATCTGTTGATGGCTGTCTGACAAGTAGGCCGAGGAAAAAAGACCATTAGAAGTGTATGTAGAAAAACCCTGGGTGAGAAAGTTTATGAGTAACCAGTTTTTTTCCTCACAGTAACTAACATCTTTTAGTAAAGGAGGGACTGAAATGCGTCCCATAATCTATAATTTTGTAAGAATAAAACAATCAATCAATCAAGTGTTCTGTTATAGACGACCCAGGAAAACAATACATTTTCTCTCCACAATCACCACCACCACCACGACGCGGTACACATATATCACAATCACAGTGCCGCCAGGGTCAATGTTGTCGCGTCACTGCCAGTCCTTATCTTTCTCCATCATCCTCAGTCGCTCGGGCCACCTCAGCACCGCCGCGTCCCTGTGTTGTGTGTCGCAGTAATCTGAAGGTGCAATTATGTCTTTTGTGACTTGTCGGTGTGTGTGTGTGTGTGTGTGTGTGTGTGTGTGTGTGTGTGTGTGTGTGTGTGTGTGTGTGTGTGTGTGTGTGTGTGTGTGTGTCATTTCCGGTTTTCTTCCTTCGTCTATAATTTGGTGTTTGTTTGTCAATCTGTGTCTGTATAAATCTGTCTGTATTTGATTGTCTGCTTGTATGTCTGTCGGTCTGTGTATGAATTAATCTGTCTCGCTGTTCTTTTCTTTTTGTCTTAAAGTTTTCCCATTATCGAATTTGCTATATTTTTTCTTCCTCCCCGTATATTTTTTCACTGGTCTTCTAATCATTCCCTTCTCCAACTTCTATCTTCCTTTTCATCTACAGCCCGCTGCACTTCTTCTCTATCTCCTTATAATTTTCCTTACGTTTCTCCTCTCATTCTTACTGCACGCCAATTTTATAATTTTTTCCTCAGACTCATTAACTACCGACACTTCCTTCTGCTCCTCTCATTTTTTTCCTTGCTTTTCATCTTTCCTTTTTCTTTATTTTTTGCTTGTTTGTTTCTCTCTTTCTTTCATTCTTTTTCTTTCTATCTTTCTCCTTTATCTTATTTCTGCTGCTGGTGTTGCTCCTCCTCCTCTTCCTTCTCCTCTCCTCTTCCTCCTCCTATTCCTCCTCCTTCTCTTCTCCTCTTCCTCCTTCTCCTCCTCCTCCTCCTCCTCCTCCGTGGTGCACAGACCGGCTCACACACGTACGAGGGTTTAATTAGAGAACACGAGATGATAACAACACTTTCTAATACCCTCTTAAGGCCATATTTTACCAGAAGCCAAAATTAATGACGTGGTCCCCCTAATCCTCTCGTGAATTGGATCTCGCGCCCGTTTTCTACGAGGCATTAATAAAGGGGAAAGGCAAAGTGGGCGAAGAGGGGGCAGGGGGGGGGGGGGGGGTGCGATGGGGGGTTGATTAATTGTGTCATTAAGTTCGGACGCCACTTATCGTTTTTTTTTTTTTTTTTTTTGAGGGGGGTCCCTTATATTTTCTGTATATCTTTTTTCATGGTGTTTTTTTGGGGGGAATGAGCTGCTGAAAATGAGGCTGGTTTCTTTTCCTTCCCTCCCCTGGCGGCGGAGAACCAAGAGACAGGGAAAAAGAGAGGGTGCAAAGTTATAATGAAGGCAGTTTATATATACAGATAAAAGTAAACTCAAATCATTACTCTTTATAAGTTTCTTAAACAAGTTTGACCAAACAATCCCCGCCTGGGAAATTGTCGGACCAAAAATATCCAAAAATATATATATATATATATGTATATATATATATATATATATATATATATATATATATATATATATATATATATATATATATATTTTATATGTCTATCTCTATCTCCCTCCCTATGCAGAGAGAGAGAGAGGCCTCACGTGTCCTGCCTGACCCAAGAGGGGCCTGAGGGGGAGGGGGATTAGAGTTCTTTTGGTGATGGTGGGCGATCCTGTCTGACCTATTCTGCTCCGGCTCTCACTCAGGCTGTTTTGAAATGACCATTCCCTCACCCAATATCTGCTCCACGATTACGGACACCCATTACTTTTTTGTGTTAGTAGACTGCAAAAGTATTCACTATTCTCGTTTTTTGATGTATTTCGCCCATAACACAGAGTATGAAGAAATTTTAGTAAATTAAGGAAGCCCTCTCCAACAGGTTTCATCCAAACCAAATTGGCTTTGCTGCCCATCACCATCAACCAATCACCAGCAACAGAGCGGCTATGCCCTTCCTACATCACCTGAGGGGAGGGGTTTCTGGGTTCAACTGGAGGTGGATAGACTATATTAACGTCATGAGGAGTTAAGGAGTAACCGAGTAAAAAGGGCGATAAGAAAGAGACTGCATCAGGATGTGAGGAGTAACTAAGAAATGGGGAGGAAGAGAGACTAGGTGAGAAGTAACTGTTATAAGAAGGAAAAAGGGAGAGACGGAACGGTAAAGAAACCAAGAAAAGTAAGCAGAAAAAGACTGCATGATGAGGGGAAGAATTAGGAAAGTAGAAAGAAGAAGAAAGGCAGGAGAAGGAGGAAAGGAGTACCAAATTAAATAAAAGAGGAAGGGAGATACAAGAAGAGTAGGAAATGAGTAACAAGGGAAAAGAGGAACGCTGAAGTATATTGGATAAAGTACATGAGCGTAATTAGAATAAGAAGGAGGCACGGAGAAGAGAGAGTGGATGAGGAGAGTAGACGGGGTTGGCAGAACAAGAGTGGGAATAGAGGAAGACTGAGAATGAGGCACGGGTAAAATAAAGAGATAGGGAGGAGAGATGTAACTAAGAAGTGACATAACTAGAGAAAAGCAGAAACAGGCGTTGGCAGGGACGGGATCAGTAGGGACAGGGCTAGCGGGGACCGGGTTGGTAGGGACAGGGTTGGCAGGGACAGGGTTGGCAGGGACGGAATCGGTAGGGACGGGGTTAGCAGGAACTGGGTTAGTAGGGACAGGGTTGGCAGGGACGGGGTTGGCAGGGACAGGGTTGGCAGGGACGGGGTTGGCAGGGACGGGGTTGGCAGGGACAGGGTTGGCAGGGACGGGATCAGTAGGGACAGGGTTGGCAGGGACGGGATCGGTAGGGACAGGGTTGGCAGGAACGGGGTTGGCAGGGACAGGGTTGGCAGGGACAGGATCGGTAGGGACAGGGTTGGCGGGGACGGGATCAGTAGGGACAGGGTTGGCAGGGACGGGGTTGGCAGGGACGGGATCGGTAGGGACAGGGTTGGCAGGGACGGGATCGGTAGGGACAGGGTTGGCAGGGACGGGATCGGTAGGGACAGGGTTGGCAGGGACGGGATCGGTAGGGACAGGGTTGGCAGGGACGGGATCGGTAGGGACAGGGTTGGCAGGGACGGGATCGGTAGGGACAGGGTTGGCAGGGACGGGGTTGGCAGGGACGGGATCGGTAGGAGCAGGGTTGGCATGGACGGGATCGGTAGGGACAGGGTTGGCAGGGACGGGATCAGTAGGGACAGTGTTGGCAGGGACAGGGTTGGCAGGGACGGGGTTGGCAGGGACGGGGTTGGCAGTGAGTATCATCTTGGCGTCCGGCCCACAACTGTCCCTTATCGATAACCAATCACAAGGAGGCCCCGCAAGACGTCTGATGTGGATTCATTGTGACGAGGCTTCCCTCTGTGTGTATGTGTGTGTGTGTGTGTGTGTGTGTGTGTGTGTGTGTGTGTGTGTGTGTGTGTGTGTGTGTGTGTGTGTGTGTGTGTGTGTGTGTGTGTGGTTTCGTTTAAACTACTCTCAAGCAATATAAAGACAAAAACGAAAAATGAATAAGATGAAAGTACAATGCCTGCACCGTCCTGTTCCCACAAAGATGGATATACAAATACGAACACCTTTCTTTTCATGATTTGTGGGTATTAATGGAACGTGGAGGCATTCACGTCTTTCAGCAGGTGCGGCGAGCCGTGTGCGCGGGGCTGACGCAAGGTGATCATAAAAGCCTTGGCGGGAAGGAAAGAGAATGCCATGGTTAATATTTTTTCTGAGAATTTTGAATCATAATCATTCACCGTAATGTCGGTTTATCTATTACATGAAGACAGGAAATTGTTCCTTAAAGAACACAAAGAGCGCCTATTCTCTTATTCAGCCACAACATCCGCCCCCTCCCACCTAACCCTCTGCTTCCCACTCCACCATACCTTTCCGTTCCCAGTGTCCCCCTCCTCACCACTCTCATCACGCCTCAGTCCTCGCCACACGTTGATTATCCGCTGGTACGCGTCGGCCGAGTTATTGTTTTGCGACACTTGAGAACTGACAGCCATCACGGGGCAGGTAACAACCACCAGGTGCACGGCGGGGCGGCAGGTGTGGCAGGAGGAGCAGAATGAAGGCTGGAGGAGGAGGAGGAAGAGGAGGATAAGGACTCAAGACAAAAAGGGAAACAGAACGTAGCTGAAAATGAGCCAGAAGAGAGCTGTACAGAGAAATGAGAAAGAAAAGAGGACCAAAGAAGAGAGAAGGTACAGTAATGATGAGTATAGGAGGGTGGAGAGTGGGAGAAGGAGTGTATATGGCGGTACGAAATAATAAAAAGAGAGAAAGGTGGTCGGAGAGCTCGTGAAGGGGAGGAGGACGGGGGTAGAGGCAAGACAATGGTGCAGGACAGTACAGAGGAAATGAGGAACAAAGACGTGTTTCGGCACCTGCGTTGTATGCCTCTGTGACAGCCGGACAGGAGTACAAAGGGCGTCACAAGAGTTGAAATATTAACGCGCCTCGGACGGACTCCTGTGCTTATTGATGCCTTGGAAAACCTGGAACGATCTTCTCCTTCTGCCTCGGTCTCTGACAACCCGCGGGTCTGATGTCACGGTGATACGCATAATAATTATTTATAAAGATATATGTGAAGAAACACATGTCCGGAATTACATTTATAATCTTACATATACAAATTCGAAGATATCGGCATTTTAAAAGACAAATATGCAGAGAAACATAAGGACAGGCAGAGCAACAGATAGACAGACAAGTCGACAGTTAAGAAGACAAGTGGGAGGACTGGTGGGCGGACGGCAGACAGGCAGATACACAGACAGACGGAGAGACAAAGACAGCAAATTTACACACACACACACACACACACACACACACACACACACACACACACACACACACACACTATACATAATCGTGAAAAAGCACGCACAAAACCACTTTAAGCGTGGATACTGAAGCACCAACAGCAAACAAACGATAGGCACTCACGCACGCACGCAAAAAAAAGGAGGGGGGGAAAGAACACCATTTTCCCTGCACACACACACACACACACACACACACACACACACACACACACACACACACACACACACACACACACACACACACACACACACACACACACACACATTTACAGTTTTTTTAAGTACACTATACCCAGAAGAAAATAGAAAAAAGTTAAGTATCTGAAAATGATTTATATTATCTATAAAAGAATCTAAGATGAATATGGAGTGTCGGAGATTGAGGGAAAGGCTTTGTATTGCCACACCTATCCTTTTGTCAACCTTTCAACACGGAACACCTGGAAAGCAATAACTACCCGATAACTGGTCACAGGGAAAGATTATTAGTGCCTGTACTAGAGGTGGAGGAGGAGGAAGAGGAGATGGAGGAGGAAGAGGAGGAGGAAGAGGAGGAGGAGGAAGAGGAAAAGGAGGAGGAAGAGGAAGAGGAGGAGGAGGAAGAGGAAGAGGAGGAGGAAGAGGAAGAGGAGGAAGAGGAGGAGGAGGAAGAGGAGGAGGAGGAGGAGGAAGAGGAGGAGGAGGAGGAGGAGGAGAAGGAGGAGGAAGAGGAAGAGGAGGAGGAGGAGGAAGAGGAGGAGGAGAAGGAGGAGGAGGAGGACGGAGACGAAAAATATAATTAAGTAAAAGAGGAGAGGAGGAGGAGGAGGAGGAGGACGGAGACGAAAAACACAATTAAGTAAAAGAGGAGAGGAGAAGGAGGAGGAGGAGGAGGAGGAGGAGGAAGCAAACTATGAGAGAGAGAGAGAGAGAGAGAGAGAGAGAGAGAGAGAGAGAGAGAGAGAGAGAGAGAGAGAGAGAGAGAGAGAGAGATAGAGAGAGAGAGAGAGAGTGAGAGAGAGAGAGAGAGAGAGAGAGAGAGAGAGAGAGAGAGAGAGAGAGAGAGAGAGAGAGAGAGAGAGAGAGAGAGAGTATGAATTCCAGTACTTTCACAGCATCAAAGCGACGGAAGGTCTCTCTCTCTCTCTCGCCGCACATGCTTATCATCGTCGCACATGCTTCCACTGACGCCTCATCACCCGCCTCGCCTGCTCTCCAAGCATCATCCGATGAAGTCACGTCACAGGGGAACGGAAGATCTTCATCTGACATTGCGGGCTTCTCTACCGTGAGAGGAGGAGCCAGACCCGCCCCTAGACCCATTTATCCTACTCATTGCTACAACAGATTTGCCATACTGGAGGAGGAGGACGAGGAGCAGAGCATCTTCTTGGTAGGGGACTCTATGATTCGCCATCAGGTGGTTGAATTCTGTGGAACAGTCCCACGTCGTAGGCGTAACTATTGTTATCCAGGAGCTGGAGTTGATGACATCACAGCTGCCCTGGACGAGGTCTCCGCTGAGGCTTCTAATGACTCACTTTTTGTTCTCCACACAGGTACAAACGTCGTCACCACGACCCGGTCTGAGGAACTGCTGGACAAGTACCGTAGGCTCGTTCAGGAGTATAAGTCTAAATCCCCTAACATTTCGATTTCAGGAATTCTACCACGGACGTATGCGGAGAGCGACTTCTTCAGCAAGGCCTTCAGCCTCAACAACCGCTTACAGACTCTTTGCAGAGAGCTTGACGATGAGTTTTTAAATGCCTGGGACAAATTCTACGGCCAGAGGAAGCCCACCATGGTTTAATAGCGAAATTAAATACTCAGTCAAGGAGAGAAAATTGTTTTACAGGCTAAAAAAAGAACAAAGCACGCCCGAAAACATTAGACTTTATCATGATGCCAGGCGACGATTAAAACGATAAGTATGTCAGGCAAAGCGTAGATATGAAGAAAATATTGCAGCCAACTGTAAAAATAATCCGAAATCCTTCTTCAGTTACATAAACAACAGAAAGGCGATCATAAGTGGAATTGGACCTTTAACAAACAATGACAATGCACTATAATTGCCTAACTTTGAAATAACAACCGATGAAGACCTTAAAGCTCTCCAATCGCTTAAAACAAATAAAAGTCCCGGACATGACAAAGTATATCCTATACTGCTTAAAGAAACAAAGAGCGAAATACTCTCCTCCCTCACAATCGTATTCAATATGTCCTTGCGACAAGGAATTATCCCTTCGGATTGGAAAAAGGCTAACGTGACACCGATTTTTAAGAAAGGAGACAAAAAAATACCAGGTATTAACAGGCCCATTAGTCTAACTTCAGTTGTCAGTAAGCTACTTGAGAGCATAATTAGAGACAAAATTGTGAGTTACCTTGAAAGCCACTCATTAATTGGGGATTCACAAAATCGCTTCCGTAATAAGATATCCTGCCTATCAAACCTATTGACCTTTTATGACAACCTCTTATCAGTTTATGACGTAACCAAATCATTGGACATAGTCTATCTTGCTTTGATTTCCAGAAAGACTTTGATAAAGTCCAACATCATAAATTACTTTATAAATTAAAGCAAATAGGTATTGACGGTCAAGTACACCAATGGATCGAAAATTGGTTGAGCAACAGACAACAAAGAGTGGTGATTGACGGATTTAACTCAGAGTGAGAGCCGGTCACTAGTGGCGTCCCTCAGGGCTCGGTTCTTGGCCCAGTGCTCATTATTTACATCAACTATGTGGATGTTGGACTCAATAATCGCATTAGTAAATTTGCAAACGACACAAAGATTGGTAACTCGGTTCACACTGACGAAGACAGGCAAAGCGTCCAAGAGGATTTGCACAAAATTTCAACTTGGTCGGATAGATGGGAGATGCCCTTTAACGTAAACAAGTGCCAGGTCCTTCAAGTTGGAACAAGAAATAAAAAGTTCGATTACGAAATGCGTGGCGTTAAACTCAAAAGCGTTCAATATGTTAAGGACCTGGGGGTCAAAATTGTGTCAAACCTCAAATTCTCACAGCAATGTATCGATGCAGCAAATAAAGCGAACAGAATGTTAGGCCTCATTAAAAGAAACTTTTTATTCAAGATTAATGATGTAATACTTCCGCTCTACAATAGTTTAGTCAGACCCCACTTGGAATATGCGGTACAGTTTTGGTCTCCCCACCATGCAAAGGACATTGCTAAATTAGAAAGTGTTCAGCGTCGGGCAACAAAAATGATCCCTTCCTTGCGCAACAAATCCTACGAAAAAAGGCTTTCCACCCTTTACATGTTCTCTCTTGAGAAACGTCGCCTCCGAGGAAAACTGATCGAATGTTTAAAAATACTTAATGGTTTCATGAATGTAGACAGAACAAAATTGTTTATGATCGATGACACTTTGCGAACGAGGAACAATGGCATAAAAGTCAAATGTAGACAAGTAAATTCAGACTGCACCAAATTTTTCTTCACCAACGTTGTAGTGTGAAAATGGAATAAGCTCCCACCGCCAGTGGTCCAGTGTAACACGATTGACTCCTTTAAAAACAAGCTCGACCGTCACTTCCTTCAACTTAATATTAAGTAGAGTTGAAATGCAGCGTTTTGGAGCCATCTGATTAGTGTAGAATCACTTAAGTTTGAGAACAGACCACCTAGTCTGCTCCATGGGGTCTGTGTGGTCTGATTTTCTATGTAAATCTCTCTCTCTCTCTCTCTCTCTCTCTCTCTCTCTCTCTCTCTCTCTCTCTCTCTCTCTCTCTCTCTCTCTCTCTCTCTCTCTCTCTCTCTCTCTCTCTCTCTCTCTCTCTCCATTCACCACATTATTTCCAGCTATTACCGCGACACCCTCACTGCAAACCCTAACCTCTCCGCCTACGCACACGGTCCTTTACCCTCCTCCTCCTCCTCCTCCTTCTACTTCAGCTCCCTCTTACACACACGTTCCCATTACCAGCTCCCCCACAAGCATGCGAGGCGAGGCGAGGCGAGGTGGTGGGGCGATGGACCGTGATACTGGTGGGCCGCGTGTGATGATAGATACTGATGGCGGCGGAACTGCCTGATGGGTTGGAATGCCAGAGATGGAAGAGAAAGGGAAGAAGAGGGAGGGATGGCGGGAGGGAAAGGATGGAGGAAGTTTTGAGGCTGTGGAGAGGTGGAGGAAAGAATGGGAAAGAGAGACCGGTAGAAGCTAGTGGGGGAGGGGCAAGGAAGAGAGAGAATGGGAAGTGAAACAAAACAGGCAGAAAGATGTGTGTGTGTGTGTGTGGGGGGGGGGGGGGGGGAGAGAGAGAGAGAGAGAGAGAGAGAGAGAGAGAGAGAGAGAGAGAGAGAGAGAGAGAGAGAGAGAGAGAGAGAGAGAGAGAGAGAGAGAGAGAGAGAGAGAGAGAGAGAGAGAGAGAGAGAGACACTAAGAAGACTGAGGAGAGGAGGGGAGGGAGGGGTAGGAGAGGGAGGGGAGAGGAACTGATTGGAGAGGCAAGGCCGGTAATGGATGAAGGTGAAGTTCAAAGGTGATGTTCAAGGTGTTCTGGGCTATAGGTGTGTGTGTGTGTGAGTGTGTGTGTGTGTGTGTGTGTGTGTGTGTGTGTGTGTGTGTGTGTGTGTGTGTGTATTGGTCAGGTGAGTATTGAGCTCCACCTGAATCGGATCGTTATATACCACCACCACCACCACTTCCAACACCACCACCACCCTCACCATCATCACCACCCCCACCATCACCACTGTTACAGCCACTGACTCTCTCACTACCATCACTACAAACGTTTTCAGCACCTAAATATTACATGTCAGCATTTAATGTACACAGATCCCTACACACACACACACACACACACACACACACACACACACACACACACACACACACACATAGTACCCTAAATTCTGAAGTATGGAGCCTAATATTTTCATGCCAAATTACACTCATGGAACACGAAGATCACTTGCTGATATACATCCAACAATGCTCCCGGAATCCCTCCCTCCTCTCCCCTCCCAATTCTTCTATTCCCCTCTCTCTCCTCCGCTCCTCTCCTAATGCCTCCTTCACCCGACCCTCCTCTCCCCTCCCAGTGCCTCTTTTCCCCTTGTCCGCCCTCTCCCCCTCTCCCCAGTCCCTTATTCCCCTCTCTCTTCCCTCTTCTCTCCTTGAACTCAGAGTTGAATAAATGAAGAAAAATGGAAGAAAAAAATGTTGAAAAAGTTTAGGTATAAAAATGGAAAAGAAAAATTGCAAGAGAAAGGTAAAAGCCAGCATCGTTTTTGTAGGACGAGAAAATAACTCTTGTCCGTCCCTTTCTTTGAATTTAAAAAGCCGCAGAGAGGAAAAAGGAGACTGGCGGCAACAGAATAACAATAAAAAGAAACAAAGCCCACTCGTCGGCCATTTTTTGAATTGTTCACCCACGAGTTCGTCCTCTGCAACTAGTCAACCGCAAAACCAGTCAGCCAACCACCCAACAAGCTAACTACTCAGAGGATCAGCCATTCAATCAACCAGCCAATCAGCATGTCAACCACCCAGGTAATCGACCGGCTACCTCTCAGCCAACCAAAGAGCCACAAATTTATCAACTGGCAAAGTAACCAGACCCATAAATACACCCGGCATCCAGTAGCAAGTCAACTAATCAGCTAGTCAACCAACTGGGAAGCTTCCTGGTTAAAAAATCAACCACCGATCCATCTTGTCAATCACCCAACCAGTCAGACAGGAATTGATCTCACGTTTGGCCGCTCGTTTCTGTTTTTTTTTTTTTTTTATAATTGAAGCAGTGCTGAGACGGCATTTTATTTTCTCTTTGATTTCCTCTTGAACTGTTTCCTCCACTTTAGAAAAAAAGATACTTAGAGAGACAGCCAGCCAGTCTAGCAGCCAACCGTCCGAGCAGCCAGTCAGCCAACAGCCAGACAACAGTCAGCAGCCAGCCAACCTCTCGACGCCACACTCCACACGCGCCTCTCATTCCCCTTAAATAAGCCGGAATAGTCCCGCGGTGCCTCGATCTCGCTTCCATGACAGGCCAATCTCCCTCGCCCATCACTCCGTCACCGCAGACCCCTCTCAACCCCTCTACCCTCCCCCACTCCCACTCATATTTCAACACGCACACCCCTTTCATCTCCCTTTCCATTCCGTTCTGCCCATTCCCTGCCTGCATCACGACCTTCACTTAATATGAATACGTTAACTATACACAACACGCACATACACATGAACCCCTAGCCCCATACACTTATATAAACCAAGTAGACCTTTTCACCCCCCTCACTATTCTTCATCCCTTCCACACACACCAACATCCACCCCAATATATATACGCACACTACATCCCCTTCTAATCCTTTTTCCATGCCCACTTGATTTCTTCTTTGCACACACTCACACTTCAAAACAATTCGACTCTTTCTTTTGTCATCACCCTCCCTCGCGCGCGTGCGTGCGCGCCAATTAGCAATCCCAAAAATATATCATATACCCTCTACACATTGGACCTTTAAGTAAGCCCCGTTCAACCTACTCTTTTTTCTCTTTCGTTCTTTTTTCTCCCTTCCATAGCATGCACCGTTCACTCATATATCATTTTATCATCCCCATCCCTCTCCTCCTCTGGGCGACACACATTTGACCTTAAGAACCCCTGCCTCTCTACCCACTATACAAACCGCACGTCGCACCTCTTAATCTCCTTCCCTCTCTCTTTTCTCTCAGCCTCCCATTCGGTTACCCAGCAGCCTGCACCTTGCTTCACCCGATTTCCACTGGTCGACATTACCAAGTCTTATTTTTTTATCAGTTTGCTCAGATAAATGCAATATATATATATATATATATATATATATATATATATATATATATATATATATATATATATATATATATATATATATATATATATATCGCCCCTGAGCCCGTCATGGCGCAGGCAATTGTTTATATATATATATATATATATATATATATATATATATATATATATATATATATATATATATATATATATATATATATATATACTCATTTCTACTCATGTCATCCTATACTGTCCAAACCCCTTATGCAAGAGTTAACCAGCATCTTCACTCTTTCATCCTCACGCTGGTAAACTCTGGAACAATCTTCCTTCATCTGTATTTCCTCCTGCCTACGACTTGAACTCTTTCAAGAGGAGGTATCAGGACATCTCTCCTCTCGTATTTGACCTTGCTTTCAGCCACCTCTTTTGTTTCTTTTTAGGAGCAGCAGTAGCAGGCCTTTTTTTATTATTGTTTCTTTTGTGTGTGCCCTTGAACTGTCTCCTTTGTTGTAAAAAAAAATATATAATATATATATATATATATATATATATATATATATATATATATATATATATATATATATATATATATATATATATATATATATATATATATATATATATATATATATATAAATAGGTACGTAAATAAGATGAAATAGATAAGTACATAGATAAACAGGTATAATAAGCAGGTAAAAAAAACATAGATTAACATAGAAAGATAAATAAGCTACACAAAACTGCATGACTTTTCTTCCTGCCAGACATCACGTTTGTCCTGCCGTCAAAATGTGTAACGCGTCCAAGAAAAAAAATATAAAAGAAAAAACGGCAAAAAAATGTTTGTGCAAAAAATACAAGTAATGAAAAAGTGCAGCGAGTGGAACGCTGGAGCGGCAAAAAGGTTTTCTTTTCGTCGCATCACCGATTAGCCTCCGCCGGGCTTCATGACTCCCGTGAGAAAAAGCAGTAACGTAAAAAAATAAAAATAAACGACTAAGAGAAATGAAGCAAAAGACAAGAGACCAAAATAAGAGATACAAAGACCTTCGCAATTGACTTCCTCTTCACGCAACCTTCATTAAAATTTTCCATCTTAAAATCAACACAGCCGATGTTTACTCCAATTAAAACTTTCCCCGGCCCGCTAATTAAGATAAAGGACCCGTGCACTTTGGCCGCCCTAAAAACCTCTTTCTCACGCCGGCGGCGGCGAGTGCAGTGATTAGCATGGCGGGGGCGATGGAAGCGACGAGGGTATGAGAGAGAGAGATTTGGAGATGTAGGGAGATAACTAAAATGATGAAAAAGGACATAATGGCGAAGTGGCGGCGGCGAAGGAGGTGGACGATGACGAGGAGGAGGAGGAGCAGGAGGAGGAAGAGGAGGAGGAGGAGGAGGGGGTATTGTTCATGTGGTGCCTCGATTCACTGCGTCGAGTAATTCTATAATATCGTAATAAGGCACCGGAACTGCACTGCGGGATTCACACGAGGTCGAATCAACAATGATATGGAAATAAATTGCCTCTCAGCATCGTAAATTTTATTAAAGATCTTTCCGATAACCGCGAGTTAAGTGTCTCTGTCTTTTATGGCACACGTACTTATATGTTTAAACTGACTACGTGCAGCATCCCAAAGATCAGATTCCTGTTGCGAACTTTATATATATATATATATATATATATATATATATATATATATATATATATATATATATATATATATATATATATATATATATATATATATATATATATATATATATATATATATATATATATATATATATATATATATATATATATATATATATATATATATATATATATATATATATATATATATATATATATATATATATATATATATATATATATATATATATATATATATATATATATATATATATATATATATATATATACAAACGAGAGAGCAAAATAGGGAGGAGGCAGAAGGATAAAGGCACAAGAGTAGAAAATGAGAAAATAAAAGAGGTAGATGGTAGGTAGTGTGGAGGAGGTGGTGGTGAGCTGAAGTGAAAGAGGAGAGGAGGGCTGAGGGTGGAAACTGCAGGTAATAAAGAAGGGGAGAAAAATACTAAGGGAGGCAATAAGAGCAGGGCGGGGAGGGGGAGGGCAAGGTCGCAGGTTGGTGGGCCTGTTAGCTGGAATTACTGCTTTTATGAGCCCCACGGGTGACGGCCTGGGGCGAGAAGGAGGTAGAGGAGGAGGAGGAGGAGGAGGAGGAACACAAAGGTTCGCAGGTTAGAGTCCCGCCCGGTGCCACAAGCTGGGAATTTTCAGTCACCCCGATTGGCCTAAGACTAACCACATGCTGTCCAGAAGACCACCTATCAACCCGGACTCTAGATTATCTCTCTAAAAGAGAGTCAATGATGATCTCCGGAGGCAGAATGAGCCAAGCAAGATGACGCCATTATGAACACTTGCCTGCTCCACAGCAGGCTGGGGCCGCACATCAGTCCCCACCAAGAGAGCCTACCAGCACCATAGGCCAAAACGTAAAAGAAATAAAAAAATAAAAAAAACATTAGAATAAGATATTAAATTTCGGTGAAAGTTTCTCAGTCGCGCTAGATATCGAAAGCTTTCGATAGAGTCTGGCACAAGTCTTTGCTTTCTAAACTTCCCTCTTTCGGATTCTATCCCTCTCTCTGATCCTTTATCTCCAGTTTCCTTTCCGGCCGTTCTATCTCTGCGGTGTTAGACGGTCACTGTTCTTCCCCTAAATCTTTCAATAGTGGTGTTCCACAGGGCTCTGTCCTATCACCCACTCTCTTCCTGTTATTCATCAATGATCTTCTTTCCTAAACAAAATGTCTTATCCACTCATACGCTGACGAATCCACTATGCATTATTCAACTTCTTTCAACAGAAGACCCTCTCAACAGGAGTTACAAGACTCCAGACTGGAGGCTGCAGAACGCTTAACCTCAGACCTTGCTATCATTTCCGATTGGGGTAAAAGGAACTTTGTGTCCTTCAATGCCTCAAAAACTCAATTTATCCACCTATCAACTCGACACAATCATCCAAACATTTATCCTCTATTCTTCGGCAGCACTCAGCTGTCACCTTCTTCAACACTTAATATCATCGGTCTATCCTTAACTCAAAATCTTATCTGAAAACTTCACATCTCCTCTTTCACTAAATCAGCTTCCTCGAGGTTTGGCGTTCTGCATCGTCTCCGCCAGTTACTTCTCCCCCCGCACAGTTGCTCTCCATATACAGGGGCCTTGTCCACCCTTGTATGGAGTATGCCTATCACGTGTGGGGGGGCTCCACTCACACAGCTCTTCTGGACAGAGTGGAGTCTAAGTCATTTCGTCTCATCGGTTCTCCTCTTACTGATAGTCTTCCGTCGTCATGTTGCCTCTCTTTCTATCTTCTATCGATATTTTCACGCTGACTGCTCTTCTGAACTTGCTAACTGCATGCCTTCCCCCTCCCGCGGCGTCGCCTCACACGACTTTCTACTCAAGCTCATCCCTATACTGTCCGAACCCCTTATGCAAGAGTTAAGCAGCATCTTCACTCTTTCATCCCTTACGCTGGTAAACTCTGGAACAATCTTCCTTCATCTGTATTTCCTCCTGCCTACGACTTGAACTTTTACAAGAGGAGGGTATCAGGACACCTCTCCTCCCGAAATTGACTTCTCTTTCGGCCGTTTCTCTCTAATCTTTTTAGGGGTAGTAAGTAGCGTGCTTTTTATCATTATTGTTTTCTTTTTTTGTGCCCTTGAGCTGTCTACTTTGCTGTAAAAAAATAAAAAAAACGATGTGGAAAGCTAGAAAAAAGCCACGAGAATCTTATATGAAAAAAATAAATCGAGAATTGATATGAAAGAGATTAAAGTGTAGAAAATCTATATAAAACCAAAGTGATTACGAAGGAATTTATAACAAAGCGATCAGGGGGAAAAAGGTGAGAAAAAGAAAGGGGAAAATGAAATACGCGAATAAAGGGAAATAACTGATTGATGACAATAAAAAGAAAGAAGAAATGGTACATGAAAGTATGAGAAGAAGAGAAAAGAGGAAAAGGGAATATAAAAAGAGAATGAAACGCGAGAACCGATTAAATCCCACGGGAACAAGAGAAGAGGATTGGGGTGAAAAAAAAAGAGGGAAAAAGTTAGAATGGACAAAAATTAAATAGAAAAATAACACCGTCAGTCCACAATGCCCGGGCAGCGAGGGAACAAAGGTGAGGCAACACGACACCTCTCGCTCACGGGTGCTCGCAGCAAAAGAAAAAAGAAAAGAAAAAAAGGAATTAAAAAAAAGCACTCTAGCTACCACCCGATATATCTATTTATCTATCAAATTGTCTACTTTTATATATTACTATGAGTATCTATGGACCTATATAACTAAATACATATCTACCTAATTATGTATGTCTGTCTACGTTTGTTTGTTTGTATGTTTGTCTCTCTGTCTGGCTGTGTGTCTGTCTGCATGCGTAGGTTTGTCTCTTTGCATATTTTTGTAATTCAACCAATAAAGTTGTGTGTGTGTGTGTGTGTGTGTGTGTGTGTGTGTGTGTGTGTGTGTGTGTGTGTGTGTGTGTGTGTGTGTGTGTGTGTGTGTGTGTGTGTGTGTGTGTGTGTGTGTGTGTGTGTGTGTGTGTGTGTGTGTGTGTGTGTGTGTGTGTGTGTGTGATAGGGAGCGGGTGCATATTTGTAATAGAAAGTAGCACATAAACGTATTGTTACAGGTTGACTTTTGATTGACATGGATACGATGTGAGTAATGAATGTTTATCGTGCTCCAGGACACCGAGGCTTGAGTGCCATTAGACTGTTGGCATTATTGAGATAGTCATTATTATTATTATTATTATTATTATTATTATTATTATTATTATTATTATTATTATTATTATTATTATTATTATTATTATTATTATTATTATTATTATTATCATCATTACTATCGTTATTATAATTAGTAGTAGTATTGTTATTATTATCGTTATTATTGTTATTATTATCATTATTATTATTATTATTATTATTATTATTATTATTATTATTATTATTATTATTATTACTTTTGCCAGCACCACCTCGGCACACGAAATATTATTGTTTGACCATTTCGAAGACTGACAAATATTTCCTCTCCGTGAAAAAGGGTTTCCCGTACCACCACCACCACCACCACCACCGCCACATCCACCACCCCCACCCCCATTGTTGTTTTTCTATTACATATTTTTCGCCCTCGAGCATTTTTATTTCGCTTTTATTATTTTTCCTTCGCCGTTAGAAAAATGGATGACATGAAAAGAGAGGAAACAGGAAAACCAAAGAGAATCGTATTTGCTCGCTAAACAGTGCGTCCTTTTCCGTTATCAGAGTTCATTTCTTTTCCCAGATGGTGGAGATTTTATGATGGCGTCCTTTCCGTGTTTGCCTGTTTTTTTTATGATCGTGTCTGCATGTCCCGACTTCTAATATTTGGTTTCCCATTTAACTCTCACTCTTCCCATAATATTTTTCCCCTCCGTGGTGAAGTGGTTACATTGCCAAGGTTCCTAGGTTCGAATCCCGGCCCGGGCAGTTGGCACAAACCCCACCCTGCTGTTGATTCACAGTTTCGTCCTGGCCGATAAATGGTTACCTGGAGAAACCTGAAGAAGGTAAACTGTGGTCACCCGGATGCACCGTTGCCAGATTATCGTACTCAGAGCCTCGTATTTACCGGTTTCTGAGCCATCTATTGCCCCCCCCTAAAAATAATAATAATTAACCATTTTAACGATAACTATATATGAAGGCAATTATTGGGGTCGAGGAGGCAGTTTTTGTTTCTGAAATTGTCACACATACGAGGCAGAGTACGACAATCTGGCACCGTTGCCCGGATGCCACACTGACCCTGTGTACCGGGGTAACAGGCTCAAGGGCCAATGTGACGGAGATGAGCATCGAGGCCACCCGCAGCTCTAGCAGGGCAGGGATTGCAAGGGCAGAAAACAGAATCAACAAAAAAATTCGCTTCTGCTTTTATTATTTTTCCCCATTTTTTCCTTTTTTTTTATTTACAACAAAGGAGGCAGCTCAAGGGCACACACAAAAAAGAAAACAATAATAAAAAAAAAGCCCGCTACTCGCTGCTCCTAAAAAAGAAACAAAAGAGGTGGCCGAAAGCAAGATCAAATACGGGAGGAGAGATGTCCTGATACCCTCCTCTTGAAAGAGTTCAAGTCGTAGGCAGGAGGAAGGTTAACCCGGTACCAGCGACGGGCCAAATTTGTGGCTTTACCGTATACCAGCGACGGTCCACATTTTTGCCATGGTATAAACCCCCCAAAATAGATGATGCATAAACTGATTACAAATGCGTTGATATATATTACGAAATGGTTGCGTGAGTCAGGATTTTTTCTCATTTTTCTCGCTTAGAAGAGCCTTTAAGAAACATGATCCCCGCAGCTTCCGGGTTAATGCTTCTTTCTTTATTTCCTTCATCCGTCTTATCGTATTTCTTATCCCACCTTCCATATTGTTTGCCTCCAGCGCGTCCATCCAATCTCCTGCCACACCTCTTTCTCTCTCCCTCCCTTTGGCTTTTTTCCTTTCCCTTAACTTTTTATATTTTCTTCAGTCTTTTCCCTCTTATTTTTTCTGCATTTTGTACTTATTTTCCGAACTATATTCTTAACAATTTTAATTTTTATTTTTAAATTATATATTTCTATATTTATATCTCTTTATATTGCCTCTTTCTTGCACCCTTTCTTTTCCTCCTATTTCCACATTTTTTTTTTTCGTTTACCTCCCTACACTTTCTTACTACTCTTCCGTCTACTCATTTCATCTTATTTTTTCTTCCCAAATGTCTTTCCCTACAATGCCACTTAATTCTCTTCAGCCCTTCTCTTCCCCTCCACTTTCCTTTATTTGATTTTTACCTCCTCAGTCTTTCCTTCCTTTTTCACTCTTTGCTTTCTTTCATTCTTTCTTCATTCCCTACCTTGCCTTGTCATTCTTCCAAACCCATCCCTACCTCTCCTTTTCCTTTCTTTTAATTAATCTCTCTCTCTCTCTCTTCTCCTTAACTCTCCCCTCTCTTCCCTTCCCTCGACAAATTACCTGCCTTCTTTTCTCTTTTTGCCTCTCTCCTCCCATCCCTTCTCCATCTTTCATCCTACCTATTATATCCCTTCCCTTTCAATTTTCTTTATCCATGCACTTTTCCACTCCTATTCACACGTACATTTCCATTTTCTTTTCCCCTCTCCTCTCACGCCTCCGTGGTCTAGTGGTTGGCGTGCATAGCTACAAATCCGCGGGCCCAGATTTGAATCCCGGCCTCCCTTTCGGGCTGGTCGATAAATGGATTATTGGTGAAACTTGGGGAAGGTAAACTATGGACACCCGGATCTCACACCGGCTTTATCTCCCAGGGTAATGGGTTCTTCCCACCAAGCGCAGTTATAGTGTGCGGCCCCAACTTTACCCTTCACCTTTTCTTCCCGTTGCATTCCCTCCTTCATTTCCTCCCGTTTTACTACATTTCCTCATCCTTTCCTACTTGTCACCTTCATGCTTTTCTTGGTCTTTAGTAAGTCTTTCATTCCTCCCATCCCAAAATCTTCTACCCCTTCTTACCTTTCTTCTTTTTTTTTTCTCTTTTAATTTTGCTTTTTTAACTTTATCTATCTTTTATATTTTATTTTCCTCTTTTTTATTATTACATCTCCTAACTCTGCCTCCCTTTTCTTCCCTTCTGTGTTTTACCTTTCAATCTAACAGTCGCCTCCATTTCAGTTCTTTCTTCCATTTTGCCACCTTTTAAATTCTCGTCCTTCCTTTTCTCCTAACTAATCCAGATCCTGCAGTACTCGGGATGCTCTTTGCGCCCCTGAGACCTTAGATTATGCGTGATCGATCACAAGGAGGTATACTTCTCGTCAACTTCGACATTCTCAAGGGGACAAAACTGCGCCGTGAGTCTGGGAAGGGAACTATTTCTTAATGGGCCGAACCTTTCAAACCCATCAGGAATTCGCTTTTTTTTTTTCCTCCAAACTTTTATCTAATCTCAATATTTTTTGTCATGCTGAGTGTGATGATACTCAATTTTACTTCGAAATGTATAAAGTTTAGGAGTATGGAAATGAGCTTGAATAAGTTGCAATATCCCACCCTCCCACACACACACACACACACACACACACACACACACACACACACACACACACACACACACACACACACACACACACACACACACAGACACACACACACACACACACAATTAATGGTCACTCGTTGCTTGCCAATACTCCCCCGGCAAGCAACCTGAACGCACTCAACGACCAGACAAGCCGCTGTACCCAGGCTGGACTGGAGGCAATGACCCGAGCGCAGCCACCGCCAACCGCAACCGTCAACTCTGTCCATTCGATTCCATGAATATATAAGTGTGTGACAAAAAAACTCTTTCCATCATATCTCATGTTACAATAGCTTTCAGGAAACAAGAAAGCCTAACATCAAAACACTTTTACAACTGTGGCTTTCAAGTTATCTGACTCCATTTACCTAACAAGTTTTTTTTTGGTAGATTTTGTAGTGAGTACTGTGAGTAGAATTCGAGCCGAGTACTTCCTGAAGACCTAAACATCTAATAAAACAATCCTTCCCGTGCTCTGAAACAAGAAAATCAAGCTTAACATGGCAATAGGTGAGTGTTGTGTAATTGGTATATTCTCCACAGGGATGAGAGAGAGAGAATTATAAATTGCCCAAGACTCACCACCACCAAGGCGCCACCGTGTGAATCGTGCAAGGGAAGAGGGAAAAAAAACATAATTAGAACCACCAACGTTTAATAAGTTCCTATAGCGAGGCAAAATTATCCCTTGAGAGAGTTAGGGGAGAGGAAGAGGAGGAGGAAGAGGAGGATGAGAGGGAAGAGGAGGATGAGAGGGAAGAGGAGGATGAGAGGGAAGAGAAGGAGGAGAAGGAAGTAGGTAGAGGCACTGGAAGAATAACATGGAGATCGGGAAAATGCGACTAGAGTAGAAACAAGAGAAAACAGATGATGGAGATTGAGAAGAAGGGGAAAGACGAAGAAAAGAGCGAGGCAAGAGGGAAAAAGCCAATGAAAGAACGGGAAGGAGTAAAATTAGAAAGACAATTGGCGTGAGAAATGAAGATGAAGAACACAAAACAGGAGGTTATAAGAGGCTGGTGAGGAAGATTGAGGAGAAACATGGAAACAAACATGGACTAGCAGGCAGCAGAAAGCCTGTTGGCTCATTACTGGGCTGCCTGCGTTCAGTGATTTAATCAATCCGTTTGCCATAGGAGTGGCTTGCAGGGAAGGATTAAAGCACTTGTGTATTTACTCTTGGGAACGTTCAGTTCACTCCCGATGCAGCAAAGTGGCGATCAATGCGTTTCTTGAAGGAGTTGATGGTCTCTACGCTAACCACTTCTGCAGGAAGGCTGTTCCAGTGGCGAACAACTCTATTCGAGAAATAACTCCTGCCGATCTCGGTATTGCATCGCTTTGCTTGAATTGTTTTTCCGTTGTTTCTTGTTCTCAGGTTGGTTTGTAGCGTGAAGAGTTTGGAGTGATCAACGTTGCTGAGCTTGTTCAGGTACTTATAGACTTGTATCATGTCTCCCCGCAGGCGTCTCTTTTCCAACGTGAAGAGGTTGAGTCGCTCGAGTCGCTCTTCATAAGGCTTCGTCCTCAGTGATGGTATCATCATCGTGGCGCGGCGCTGTACTCTCTCAAGTAATTCAATGTCTTTCCTGTAATTAGGAGACCAGAATTGCACGGCGTATTCCAGGTGGGGCCTTACCAGCGAATTATAGGAGAAGGAGGAGGAGGAGGAGGAAGAGGAGGAGCAGGAGGAGGAGGATGAAGAGGAAATATATAAGACCAAGCAGCTAATGGCCTGAGATCATAGAATGCAGCTGCCTTTTATTATACATTAGGCCTAGAGCGCTGGTATGCTTCTTCATGATGGGGTCTGAGGGTCGGCCCCAGCCCGTTGGTGGAACAGGCAAGTGTTTTATTGTGGTGCCTTTCTTGCTTGACTCATGTTGCCCACTGGAGCTCAACTGTATCCTCTTCTATAGTTTCGCTAGAATCCGGGATGAGAGGTGGTCATCAGGAAAGCATATGAGGCTTTTAGGCGATGACTGAATTGAAGCGGCGGGCAAAGACTTGAACCCGCGTCCTCCATGACACCGCGCCCGCAGGCTGACCACTCAGCCACCGCTTGTTATAAAAGTATTAATCAGTTTGTCAGGCACGGAGGAAGAGGAGGAGGAAGCAAAAAAAAGTTGTGTAGGACAAGTATGGATAGCAAAAAACAACAATTTAAAGGAGAAAGAAAATGAGAGTGAGAAAAGATGGTGGAGCAAGAAGAGAAAAGGGAAGAGACGTACGAGTGAAATGAGAGGAGGAGGGAGGATGAACTTAAGAAGCAGCAAACAGGAGGAGGAAAAGGGAATCAGGAAGCAGCAAGGGGTAGGAGAACGGCGAGTGGAGAGAAAGGGAGAGGAATGAGAGGAACGTGGCCCGAAGGAGTAAGAGCCGTAAGGGGAATTTTGGAGGAGAGAGTGAGTGAGGGGCCGAGGAGAAGTTTTTAGACGGTACCCCTGGCTCCACCGTCCTGCCCTGCCCTGCCCTGCCCCTCCCTCCGTCCCGCCCAAGCAAACCAGCGGATTACTCGCAGGTTTAAGATTCCCCGCCAAAAACACGAACCCCGGATGCTTGTCTTGTTCACGGCCCGGTTATCTTCCTGAAGGCGAGCGAAGGCCGGCCAGGAATTTAATGTAAACACAACACTCGGGAACTGGGAAAATATTAAATAGTTTGTGTTAAGGGAATCAAGGTTGAGGCGGAGCTACTGAGCGAGTGCTACAGAGACAGGTGTAATACATG
This sequence comes from Eriocheir sinensis, assembly GCF_024679095.1. Taxonomy (NCBI): domain Eukaryota; kingdom Metazoa; phylum Arthropoda; class Malacostraca; order Decapoda; family Varunidae; genus Eriocheir; species Eriocheir sinensis. Next base: position 3,513,975 of record NC_066573.1, read on the forward strand.
TTAAAGGATTAGTGTACTAGACTCACAACACGGCCACGAAGAAATGATCAAGTAGTCTGTGTTACTCGCTGTGCTACACTGTTTAGGACATCAGTGTTGAGGGAAAGGTAACTTAGTGTGCGGTATCCGAGACGAAATAAATTGATGATGTAATATTTCGCCTCCTTCGGTGAGCCTTTATACTCCCCCAGCGATAACGTTTATGTCGTAGGAAGGACCAACACGTTAACAGACGGGGGTTTCCCTGGAAATTCACGTGCAATAGGAGATACATCAATATTGGGTCAACGGTAGGCACAGAATGCAGAAAACCAGAAAAAATGTCTCACGCATTTGATTTTATTTATCAAAAAGTATGTTTATACATTTATATCTATCCAAAAGTTATATAAATCCGATTATGGAATATTTTGTGATGGAAATGTAATTAAATATAACCTTTTGAATATTACAAAAGAACAGAAGTACCAAAACACCTCATTCGGCCTGTCTTAATAACTCTTTTAGTATCCGGTTATTTTTTGGTTGGAGCAGCGAGTTCAAAGCATTTCTTAGGGATCTTGTCATTGGCCTGCCTCTTTCGTAGAAATAAAAAGATGAAATGAAATAAGTCAACAGAGGAATAATATGAACCATCCTTATCATCTATGAATACATGTATAATATTAAACTGGCCTTCTGCTTCACATTGTTCAAGGACTCTTCAACTAAGCCGAGGCGGGAGGTGTTGAGGAGGCAGACTGTTGATGAGAAAGGCGAGGCGGACTGGCAGGTATGGTCAGGCCTAGAGGGGGTGTTGCACGCATTTTTTTTTACGTCTATGCCTATAGGGCCGGTAGGCTTGCTTGAGGGGCCTGGATGGTATTCGGCCCCATCCCGTCATGGCGCAGGCAAATGTTTATAGTGGCGCCATCTTCTCTTGGCTCATGCTGCCCCCCGGAACTCGTTCTTGATTCTTGGACGGTTTCCTCTAGAGTCCGGGTTGATGGGTGGTCTTCAGGACAGCATGTGGGTAATTTTAAGCCACTCGGCGGTGACTGAAAAATTCGAGGTAGTAGCGTGGGGATTCGAACTCGCGTCGTCCATCACGTGGTGAATGTGGGCCCAGCACGCTACCACTCAGCCACTCAAGAGGAGGAGGAGGAGGAAGAGGAGGAAGAAGAGGAGGAGGAGGAGGAGGAGGAGGGAAAAATAATATGAAGAAAAAAAGAACACGAAGAAAACAGTTCTTTAAAGCAAACAAACGCCTCATACCATTTTGTACGTAAGGAGTTTTTTAAGCAATTTACTCTTCATTTTCTACACTACAGATTACCCCAACATAGTCCGGGAAGGCAACATCTCACACCCCGTTTTCTTCACTACAACGTCTTAACGAGAAGGCAAAACAAAACCAACAACTTGACTGGAGACTTTTAAAACCCACATTTTTCTTTCACTCTCAACCGTTTTCTTTGCCTCATCAAATCTCTCCTCTTCCCTCTTCTTATCTTCTCTCGTCCTTTTTCCTCCTTCTGGGCTGACACAAAAAGACGCTGAATGAAGCAAAATAGGAAGTAAAAGACGAGGCTGAGAGGAGAAGAGAAAGTGTTGACGAGGGAGTTTGAAATCCGTGTGAGTGCTTAAAATAGAGTGAGATTGGGGCCGACGAAAAGGACAAGGAAGAGGAGGAGGAGGAGGAGGAGGAGGAGACCGTTTGGAGTCTTATAGATGCAGGAAGGGGAGAGGCGGAGAGAGAGGTAGTGAGGGAGCTTGGCCGGCTTAGGAGAGCTCAGGAAGGGAGGGAATAAAAGGGTGGGAGGGTTCGTGTGCTGCTATGGGACGAGTCTTTCTCCAGCTTACTTTTTACTCTCCTTTCTCTTTCTTTTCTCGCTGTGTTGTCTCTCAGGGTGTGTTAGCTGATCAACGATGATAAAGGTGTCACAAACCTACGCTCTCCACCTTGCTTTATTTATATATTTCGCACTTTCTTATTTCCTTTTTATTCTTTTCCTTTCTTCTCTTTCTCCTCATATTTCTCTCTCTCTCTCTCTCTCTCTCTCTCTCTCTCTCTCTCTCTCTCTCTCTCTCTCTCTCTCTCTCTCTCTCTCTCTCTCTCGATAAAGACGGAACAAGCGACTGCTCTTTTGCCGTCAAAGGTCACAAAATCGCTTCATTGTAAATTCCTTCTCTCTGATTCAATACATTTTATAGTTCCTTTCTTTTCAACTCTGCTTCTGCTTCACTATTTGTAACATCCCTCCGTGCCTTCTGTGCCTGGTTTTCATTGCATCCTTTTCTCACTCTTTCAACCAGCGCCCTTTTGTGCCTTCCTTCCCTTTATAAACGCAATGTATTCTCACACTATATAAAACGCTCTGCAGGATTTTTTTTCACACTTTTTTTTTTACTGTTTCAGGTCCTTCCATGCACTCCCTTCCTCCCAGCTTCGCCGTGCAGCGTCACTGAAAACAACATTATTATGTGATTCCTCTTCCGAATTCACTGCTCTGCTTCGCTTTATAACGTAACTGTATACAACGTTTCGGAGCATTCTTTTCTGCACCAGTCACGAACACAGACGTGAAGCGTGAAAACAGGACATGACTGCAACTTTGCACTGCGCCAACACCGCCACCACGGGCAACAACAACACATACAACACCAACATCGCCACCCTCACAACCAAACACAACACCAACACCAACACCACCATAACCATCAACAAAAACAACACTGTCACCACCACCACTACTATCACGTCAATCACCATCACCACCAGCAACACCACCTACACCACCACCACCACCACAACAACAACCAACAACAACAGTAGCATAAAAAATATCGCAACCCCAGCACGTCCTCCCTAACCCTATCATCGTCATCCGTGCCACCACCACCACCATCACCACCATCATCACCATCACCACCACCACCACCACCGCCAACCCGACAAAAAGAATCACGCGGCGCCGTTTCCATTCCGCGTCGGGGAGAGAGAAAGGTGAAAAATTGTATATAAATAGGAAAATTGCGTGAAAAATGGAATATTGTGGTAATTTCCGTGCGGGAGAAAGAAAGATTTTTCGAAATTTATGGAGTGTGTGTGTGTGTGTGTGTGTGTGTGTGTGTTGTGACTAGTGGTGGTGCTGGTGGGTAGTGGTGGTGGTGGTAGTGATGTGGTGGTTATGGTGGTGGTTATGGTGGTGGAGGTGGTTATGGTGGTGGTGGTGGTGGTACTGGTGTTGGCGGTAGAAGCAGCGGTGTTGGTGGTGGTATTAGTGGTGGTCAATATTTTTTTCCTCCATTACCTCTTCTAACAATCACCACCAATATAAGAAGCAAAATCACCACCGTAACCACCATCATCATCGTCATTATCATTTTTTTCCCTCTATTAGCAGCAATACTTCGTTTTCTTGCTTTCTTTTCCTCTACCTTTTATAATTTTTTTCTCTATTCCTTCATAATTCGCCCTTGCCCCCACCCCCACCCCCACCCTCACCTGCCTCTACCAGGTCCGTGATCAACGCCATCTTGCGGGAACTTATTAAAAAACGAACCGTAAAGTCTGAGGGAGAAAGACAGGTAGACTGGAGACACGCGTGGAGCCATATTTTTCTTCTTCTTCCTGCTCCTCCTCCTCCTCCTCCTTCCCCTTCTCCTACTTTTTTTTCTTTTTTTCAGACCGTGTTTCTTCTGCTTCTTCATCGTCATCACAATCCATTTATTTTTCATTTAAGTTTTCTTTCTTCCTACCTACTCCTACTCCTTTTTACTTCTTTCTTTCTTTCTTTATTAGTCTTCTTCTTCCTCTTCTTCTTCTTCTTCTTCCTTTCGCCTTCTCCTTTTCCTCTTCCTCCTCCTTCTCAACCTACAGCTCGTAATAATCATCCACTTTTTAATCTTCCTTGTTTTTCTCACCCTGTTCTTTCCTTCCACCTGGTTGCTCTTAATTAAATTATCTTACATAATCATTACCGCTTAAAATAAAAAATAACTAATGCTCACGTAACTGGTATAATAATTCATAATTAACAAATAACCTTTCTGATCACAAGTTGCTGACTCACCCGAGCAAGTTATGACGACCACAATTATCATCGCCTTGCCTCACCACCAATGTTTAGAGGAGTAATTGTATCTCTGTTCATATTCTCACCACTAACAGCCTCGCTATCAGCACCGTAATTGACCTAACTACCTCAACTACCAACCGCACTACCATAACCATTCAATAACATTTTCATCCCCATCCCTAACCTCACCACCAAAAAACCCAACATAGGGATCAAATAATTTCATCACGAGCCACCCGATCATCACCACCACCACAATACCATCATCACCTTTCACCTCACATAACCTTGAATCGCAGCCGATAGAGTTTGCTTCGACGGTTCACGCAGCGGTTGACACACGTGGAGCGCAGGTGTGCGGTGTTTATCTGGGTGGTGTTTAGAGCTCTCGTAAGGTACAGTACAAACAGATAAGAAAGGCATAATTAGGAACGTATAATTAACGGAGGACGTGGCAAAGATGAGAACATGTAATTACGTCTAAATGCTCGAGACGAGTGGAGAAATTATGCAGTCCGGGAGGGAAAGAAATAGGTAGATAAAGTGTGTGTGTGTGTGTGTGTGTGTGTGTGTGTGTGTGTGTGTGTGTGTGTGTGTGTGTGTGTGTGTGTGTGTGTGTGTGTGTGTGTGTGTGTGTGTGTGTGTGTTGGGGTGGAGGGATCATGTGACCATGGAGGTGTTAATGTTAAAATGATTCCTACCATTTTTCAACACTACAGATTTATCAAAGCTACCCTTTCATGGCTTGCCTAAGCAGCGCATCCCGAAGAACACGTATTACCTGCTTTGCAAGTTGACAAAGTTTGATTTTCAAGATGGCCGCAGACATTCAGTTTTAATCGTTTTTTTCCAAAAAAATATATATCTGACGATCCCATATGTATTAATTTGTTGACAATGTCAATCCATTTCTTTTTTATCTGTCTCGGTAACAGAAAATTAAGCAAACCAATAAGAAACGAACATACTGAATGAAAATATCGATTTTATTATCGCTCTCATTCGCTTCGGGAACGCGTCGGTATCACCAAAAATAAACATATTGAGAAGCTTGCCTCGTGTTCGGCCTCGTGTTCGGCCTGGGAACTCGGCGGCCTCAGCAACTATTCTTTTGAAAACTTGGTGTTCGTGCTCGTTGTGAAAGCTCGCCGCGGCAGGTGTATCCCGACAGGTGGCAAACCTTCGCTTTATGAAACGCCTGGGTTGTGCAGGTGGCGGCGTTCACACGGCCAACACTGTACTAGGGATTTCTTTACTCAAGTAAATACACTCCTCTGATTTCATTATGTGTAGCTGAGACAACAAAATTAATCACTTTGAGGGGAATGTTAAAAGAAAATAATTTGAGCAGGACGTTGGAAGACGTAGAAAAAAAAATCATTATAAATGTTTGAGTTTCTAACTGAAAAAGCTTAGGACAACATACGTGTTTGCTATGATCAAAGCACTCTGCATATTCCAGCAACGGTGTCTTGAAAGACTACAGGCAAGTCGACGAGCAACGATTCCATCCCCGAAAAGTTAATCCTCGAAGGCACACCTGGCTGCTGAACAGTGTTCCGAAGATAATTGATTAATGGAAACGATCTCTGTCTTCTCCTCCGTCGGTATGATCAAAACAGGTCTTAGGGCCATATTATTGCTGGTTACTTGTGTTGACGTTGGCAAAGGAAATAAAGGTAGCTGTGAGCAAACCTTTGCAAACGGAAAATTGGTACATGAAATCGTGCAGTAGGGTTGGTGGTAACACACACAAGTGATAATGATATGCTACTATAAGTTGCATGTTGTAGAGGACTGATCAAGTGGACATGGAAATACCAATGATTAATGAATTTACGACGAACGCATAGGAGGGCGAACCATAACAAGCAGATGATCAACAACTGGAAGCACGCAATGGCTTACCCGGCGTCGATAGGAGTAGCAAAAAGTGGAAGAGTGAATTCATTGTGTTATAGGTGTTGAAAAGGTGAGGGAAATCAAAGGAAATAACTTATCTGGTTACGTTATCTTGATAAGGTACATATGACAGACAAATCATGAAGACTACTTATAACTCCATCCTGAAATATCCATCTCAGGAGATTTCAATGTTCACCACCAGTTTTGGCTTTCATCCTCTTTCACTGACCAGCCTGGTGAACAAGCCTACAACTTTGCTCTCCTCAACGACCTAGAGCAGTTGGTTTAGCACCCTACACGTATTCCCGACCGTCTTGGAGACCGGCCCAACGTACTAGACCTCTTCCTTACCTCTAACCCTTCTGCTTACTTTGTCAAACCGTTCTCTCCGTTGGGCTCCTCCGATCACAACCTTATTTCTGTATTCTGTCCTATCGCTCCTGTACACCCTCTGGACCCACCAAAGAGGCGTTGCTTCTGGCATTTTGCTTCAGCTCGGTGGGACGACCTGAGGATGTACTTTTCCGATTTCCCTTGGAATGATTACTGCTTCCAGGATAGAGACCCCTCTGTGTGTGCCCAGCGCATCACAGAGGTGACTGTCTCAGGAATGGAGGCACACATTCCACGTACTTGCTCTACTCCCCATGCTAAAAAGCCTTGGTTTAATCACGCTTGTTCTCGTGCTGTCAAAGATAGAGAGTACCAGAGCCTTCGAACTCCCGCTAATCATGACCTTTACATTTCCGCCCGGAATCGTGCCAAATCTATTCTTCGACTTACCAAAAAATCCTTTATCCATAGCAAATGTTAACACCTTGCTTTCTCTAATTCTTCCAGAGACTTCTGGCACTTAGCCAAAAATATCTCCTCCAATTTCACTTATTCTTTCCCGCCTCTTCTTAACCCAGATGGCAGCACTGCCGTCTCTTCTATCTCTAAGGCTGAACTCTTCGCTCATACTTTCTGTAACATCTCCACTCTGGACGATTCTGGGCATATTCCTCTTACTCATCCCCCCTCCGACTCCTTTATTCCTGTAATTAAGATTCTTCCTGATGATGTCTTCTATACCCTCTTTGGCCTCAATTCTCAGAAGGCTTATGGACCTGATGGAGTGCCTCCTATTGTCCTTAAAAACTGTGCTTCCGTGCTGACACCCTGCCTGGTCAAACTCTTTCGCCTCTGCCTATCAACATCTACCTTTCCTTCCTGCTGGAAGTACGCCTTCGTACAGCCTGTGCCTAAGAAGGGTGACCGTTCCAATCCCTCAAACTACCGCCCTATAGCTTTACTTTCCTGTCTATCTAAAGGTTTTGAATCAATCCTTAACAGGAAGATTCAAAACACCTCTCCACTTCTAACCTTCTATCTGATCGCCAGTATGGGTTCCGCAAGGGGCGTTCTACTGGTGATCTTCTTGCTCTCTTAACTGATTCTTGGTCATCCTCTCTTAGCAGTTTCGGTGAAACTTTCTCAGTTGCACTAGACATATCGAAAGCCTTCGATAGAGTCTGGCACAAGTCTTTGCTTCCTAAACTGCCCTCTTTCGTATTCTATCCTTCTCTCTGTTCCTTTATCTCCAGTTTCCTTTCCGGCCGTTCCATCTCTGCTGTGGTAGACGGTCACTGTTCTTCCCCTAAACCTATCAACAGTGGCGTTCCACAGGGCTCTGTCCTATCACCCACTCTCTTCTTGTTATTCATCAATGATCTTCTTTCCATAACAAACTGTCCTATCCACTCATACGCTGATGACTCCACTCTGCATTATTCAACTTCTTTCAACAAAAGATCCTCTCAACAGGAATTACATGACTCCAGGCTGGAGGCTGCACAACTCCTAAACTCGGACCTTACTATCATTTCCGATTGGGGTAAAAGGAACCTTGTGTCCTTCCATGCCTCAAAAACCCAATTTCTCCACCTATCAACTCGACAAAATCTTCCAAACACCTATCCCCTATTCTGCGACAACACTCAGCTGTCATCATCTTCAACACTAAACATCCTCGGTTTATCCTTAACTCAAAATCTTAACTGGAAACTTCACATCTCTTCTCTCACTAAATCAGCTTCCTCGAGGTTGGGCGTTCTGTATCGTCTCCGCCAGTTCTTCTCCCCCGCACAGTTGCTATCCATATACATGGGCATTGTCCGCCCTCGTATGGAGTATGCATCTCACGTGTGGGGGGGCTCCACTCACACAGCTCTCTTGGACAGAGTGGAGTCTAAGGCTCTTCGTCTCATCAGCTCTCCTCCTCTTACTGATAGTCTTCTACCTCTTAATTTCCGCCGCCATGTTGCCTCTCTTTCTATCTTCTATCGATATTTCCACGCTGACTGCTTTTCTGAACTTGCTAACTGCATGGCTCCCCCCCTCCCGCGGCCCCGCTGCCCGCGACTTTCTACTCATGCTCATCCCTATACTGTCCAAACCCCTTATGCAAGAGTTAACCAGCATATTCACTCTTTCACCCCTCACGCTGGTAAACTCTGGGACAATCTTTCTTCTGCTGTATTTCCTCCTGCCTACGACTTGAACTCTTTCAAGAGAAGGGTATCTGGACACCTCTCCTCCCGAAATTGACCTCTCTTTCGGCCACCTCTTTAGATTCTTTTTGTGAGCAGCGAGTAGCGGGCTTTTTTTTTATTATGGTTTACTTTTTGTGCCCTTGAACTGTCTCCTTTGTTGTAAAAAAAAAAAAAATGTAAATGTGATTTACTTCACTTTCCAGAATTGGTAAAAGCAGAAACACATGGAAATATAGTTATTAGGTATATGTGTTGAAGTGAGAAAAAAATGGATGTAACTGAGGACGATACGATGACAAAGTCCAAAATGCAACCGCATCACCTTCCAAAAAGAGGATATGTTTCTTCCTGTGTCGGTTGGAGGAGAAATACGTCCCCGGCAGTTACGTCAGGTAGCCCATTACCAACCCTTTCCCTATCCACCAGTCCCATTATCAACCCTTCCCCTATCCACCAGTCCCATTACCAACCCTTCCCCTATCCACCAGTCCCATAATACCAATCCTTCCCCTCTCCACCAGTCCCATTACCAATCCTTCCCCTATCCACCAGTCCCATTACCAATCCTTCCCCTATCCACCAGCCCCATTACCAATCCTTCCCCTATCCACCAGTAAAGGGAACGAGTAAGAGGGAAGCAGGTGCGAGTATCTGACGCCATGAGGCACACAACAAATAACTGTTTGACGTCCTTTTCGATGCGAAAGAGATCAAGGCGTCGTCAGGTTCTTCGGCGATGTGGCTGTGTAGGTTTCTCAGAAGAGCATGTAATTCATTATTCGTCGTATGAAAAGAACTCGACTCGAACACCCTGAGCACAAGCCTTTTCCAAGACTCAATAAAAAGCAGTTCAATGCGCTCTTCAATGCCAAACGGGGAAGAGGACGCAAAGGGTTCCCGGCCGTCGCCAAGGAGCCCGTTGATCACTGAGGATAACAAGTATCGGAATTCTTGGCATCAAATTGTGAGGCTTCTTCGATTCAATATTTTTTTGTTTCTTTGAATTGTTCTTGTCAAAAAAAAAAAACTTTCGATCCCGTTTAGTCTCTCTCTCTCTCTCTCTCTCTCTCTCTCTCTCTCTCTCTCTCTCTCTCTCTCTCTCTCTCTCTCTCTCTCTCTCTCTCTCTCTCTCTCTCTCTCTCTCTCTCTCTCTCTCTCTCTCTCTCTCTCTCTCTCTCTCTCTCTCAAGCACACACTCACACACATACACAGAGTCATCAACCTTATAAACCGGAATGAACTACAATACCCAGGCGTTATTAATAAACACAGTATAATGATGAAGCCCCTCAGCCTCCCTCCCCCACTAGCCGCGGCGGTTTATTCTGGAACACTCATATTAAGCCTTCGATGAGGCAAGTCCTCAACAATAGCGTGGCATCCTCCATAACCTTTGCTTCACCCTGCCTCGGATGTGACAGAACGAAGGTGACGATGGATATGAAGAGTTGGCAAGCCTACTATTTTTTTTAACTCTCTACTTGTCAATCTACGGTTTTCCTTTCTTTCCTTGCCTTCCTATCCTAATTTTCTGTTCATTCACCTCTTTTTTTATCACCGTGTTTTGCTCTTCCTAGAATAAGGAAATGAAAAAATAAATGAATAACCGAGTAAAAGGAATATTCATTGGTGAAAGTTTGTAATATCAGATTGGAACGAAAGAAAATAAGATACAAGACTTTCTAGTTTCCATAATACTCATTTTTCATTTGTAAGACTAAGAGATAAAATACTAGTCATCTGCAATACTAATTTTCTTTTCTTGCGAATCATTAAACATACAATACAATACTTCTTCAGGTGGTCTTTAAACAATTCAGAAATAGGTGATGAACTGTATAAAAAACCTGAATCAATGGAGACCAGAAGTAAATAAATCGATAAAACAAGGCATCATCATCTGGATACAAACCTTGCTTTGGAAAACGTCTCACATACCATTCACCACCTACTCTTTATCTCCTGTTTTTCTCGTTTTTCTCTTACCAACCTTCCTCCTCCGATAATATTCCTTCTCTTCCTCACATCATAGATTTCTTCTTATTCTCCACCTTTTTTTCTACCCCTTTTCCTCCTTAATCCGTTAATCCTATCACCACTTATATGTTTTATATCTTTCTCTTCTTCCTCCCACTACTCTTGCTACACCTCAACTTTTACAAACACTTCTTTATATTTTCAGCATAATCTCTCACAATTAATTACTTTTTTCTTCAAACCGGATTTCTCCGTCCGCGGAAAACTTGCTCAATGAACCTCACGTCTGATTTTCATAAAAGGAAACTACGAGACACGTGGACAACTTCATCTTTTTTTATATTGATCGACATCGTATCGTACCGAGCGGACAATAATCCTATCAACAATGACTCCCACGTTCAATGGATCACGTCTAGTTCAGGAACGAGACGAAAAGAGAAAATACGTACGGATATATTTTATTATACTGTATTGGCCGGCTTTGTATTGTAGAGAGAGAAACGGAATCCTATCAGCAGTGGCTGTTTTTATTTACTGCACACAATGCTTCCTCTTACACACGCTTCCTCGAGGTTGGGCGTTCTGTATCGTCTCCGCCAGTTCTTCTCCCCCGCACAGTTGCTATCCATATACAGGGGCCTTGTCCGCCCTCGTATGGAGTATCAATCTCACGTGTAGGGGGCACCACTCAAACAGCTCTCCTGGACAGAGTGGAGTCTAAGGCTCTTCGTTTCATCAGCTCTCCTCCTCTTACTGATAGTCTTCTACCTCTTAAATTCCGCCGCCATGTTGCCTCTCTTTCTATCTTCTTTCGATATTTTCACGCTGACTGCTCTTCTGAAATGGTTAGCTGCATGCCCCCCCCCTCCCCCCCCCTCCCGCGGTCCCGCTGCACTCGACTGTCCACTCTAGCTCATCCCTATACTGTGCAAACCCCTTATGCAAGAGTTAACCAGCATCTTCACTCTTTCATCCTTTACACTGGTAAACTCTGGAGCAGCCTTCCTTCGTTTGCATTTCCTCCTGCCTATGACTTGACCTCTGTCAAGAAGGGCGTATCAAGACACCTCTCCACCCGAAATTGACCTCTCTTTTGGCCACTTCTTACTTTTGTCTGTTGTGGGAGCGGTGAGCAGCGTTTTTTTTTTATTCCTATACTCTTTTTGTTGCCCTTGGGCCGTCTCCTTTGTTGTAAAACACACACACACACACACACACACACACACACACACACACACAGATACAGCACCACTTCCTCCTCCTTTTCGTCCTCCTTCTCCTCCTCCTCCTCCTCTGAGGACGAAGCCCTATGAAGAGCGACTCGAGCGACTCAACCTCTTCACGTTGGAAAAGAGACGCCTGCGTGGAGACATGATACAAGTCTTTAAGTACCTGAACAAGCTCAGCAACGTTGATCACTCCAAACTCTTCACGCTACAAACCAACCTGAGAACAAGAAACAACGGAAAAAGGCGATGCAATACCGACATCGGCAGGAGTTATTTCTCGAATAGAGTTGTTCGCCACTGGAACAGCCTTCCTGCTGAAGTGGTTAGCGCAGAGACCATCAACTCCTTCAAGAAACGCATTGATCGCCACTTTGCTGCATCGGGAGTGAACTGAACGCTCCCAAGAGTAGATACACAAGTGCTTTAATCCTTCCCTGCAAGCCACTCCTATGGCAAACGGATTGATTGAATCACTGAACGCAGGCAGCCTAGTAATGAGCCAACAGGCTTTCTGCTGCCTGCTAGTCCATGTTTCCATGTTTCCTCCTCCTCCTCCTCCTCCTCCTCCTCCTTTTTCTCCTCCTCTCGTAACCAGACTCCTCCCAAGGGAAATAAACTTGAATATTCCTTCACGTATTCCCCAAGCTGGTGATTCTACGGGCACCAAAGCAATGAGCAACAACAAAACAGCAACAACAACAACAACAACAACAACAAAATATCACACTCACACACCAGCGAACGGGAATACGCCAACAGCCAAGCAACGCGTCAACCTTCACGAGATGCAATAACGCCATCAGTTTCTTGCTTTTCTACCATTATTTTTATCCCCCTCAAAAAGGTCAACAGGTCTTGAGTCCAGGGAGACAGGTAATCCAGTGCAATGGCCACTAAGGGCGGGGTATAACAGCCTCTCGCCTGTCCATTAGCAAAGTTTAGATTGGTATTCCACACACAACGGCGTCCAATATTTAGCAGACGACGAGAGTGAGAGTGAGAGAGCATGGGAGAAAATAGCTGGGCTGGGAAGATAAAGGATCAGGATTTAGAAAGAGTGGGAGGAGGAGTGGAGGGAGAGGAGGAGCACGTTGCGTGGGGTGAGGGACGACGAAGAAGCAATGAAGGAGGAGGAAGAGGAGGTAAATAATTTGGAGGACAGTAATGGGAGAAAATGGAAAGATGGTGACACAAAAGGATCAAAGGCATACAAGAAAAGATGAATGCGAGGAGAAAAAACGAGAACAGCAGAAAGACGTGCGAGAAGAATGAAAATTATAAAAGAAAAAAAAAGTTAAAGGGTAGTTTCTGCAGGATCAAGACTAAAAGTATTGGAAAGAATGAAGAGGAGAGGAAGAAGTCGAGTCAAGAAGAAAAGGGAGAAAAAATAAAAATACAACAGAAAATATTACAAGAAAGTAAATATGACAAAACTCTCTCTCTCTCTCTCTCTCTCTCTCTCTCTCTCTCTCTCTCTCTCTCTCTCTCTCTCTCTCTCTCTCTCTCTCACACACACACACACACACACACACACACACACACACATTATTTGCAAAGACTGAGTAATTTTAAAGAATTCTAATGGCAGAGCAAACAGCCGCAGGAAAAGGAATATAATACCTTTCCCTTCCTTCCCTCGCCTGCCTGCATGCCTATCTGCCTGTCCCTCTGTCTGCCTGTCTGTTTTCCCGTCACCTCTCCGTCATTCACCTTATCAGTTTATGCAGACACGGGGCCCCTCGCTCAAACACGGCTAATTTCCTGCAAACACCGTAGGGGGATGAAAGTGTGCTCAGCGTCCTCAAAAATCTCTCTCTCTGCAAGCCGAGACCTCAAAAAAGTGAAGTGTTGGGTCGCCCGCCGGGTCAGCCCTTGATGATTATGCAAATACCCCGAGGAAAAGGTTTAGATTCTTTACATTACTTACCGAGAACTCTACAATAACTCCCCCAGTAGAAACTCTTGGTGATGTAAAAGAATGGAAAGAACATAATGAAAACAAAATATCATCTAATCCTAGGCAAAAAATTAAGAGGAAGATCATAATTATAGCGTGGGTGGGGGGGGGGGGGAGAGAGAGAGAGAGAGAGAGAATGTTTTCCCTCGGCGTGACAGTGTACCAGTTTTTCTTTGGGTTATTTCCCGTAAAAGTCGGGAACATCTTTCTCAACTGCAGCGCCTCCACCACCGCGCGTTCCGTCGCTTTTAAGAGCTGGAAAGCCTCGTGTCACTTGCTCTGGTGTTACATTTTTCTTTGTCTTTCTTTCTTTTTTCTTTTACATCCGTCGCTATTTTGGAAGAGAAAGAAACACAACATCTTCAACCTTTAACGACGGGTGCTGCTCCAATACGATTAATTAATTTAACCTGTGGCGCTGTTATCGTTTTTTTTTTTAACCGAAACAGGATTGAAGAAAATGAGAGACTGGCTTATTTAACACTTTTAGGCAGAGTGAGAGAAATCGGTGAGGATGTGTTCGTTTGAGTTCGTTGCGTCGATGGGAATGAAAGAGAAAAAGGACGATCTGTTTGCGGTAAATACCCTTAACCCGTCCGCTGCGACTGGCACGGATTTTGCCTTCACTGGTAACCTAGTAAAATATGCTCCCAGGTCTTTTTCTGGCTCTGTGGTGGATAGTGAAGTGTCTCCCATGTGGTATCGGTATGCTGGATTTCCCCTCCCAAGGTGCAGGACTTCATTTTTCTTCATTGAATTGTAGCAGCCACTTTTTGCTACACTCCTGTAGCTTGGTGATGTCTTCTTATTGGAAATCCGCAGTCAAGGGGTTAAAGAGGGAGAGAAAGAAAGAAATGCGAGGTTGTCCAATGGTGAGAGTCAACCAGGAAGCGGCGGCCTCATCTGATTAGGAACATATCCGGCGGGAGCCTGTGTGATTCAGCAGCGGCGGAAGGTTAGGGAGATGGAAAACATGATTACGCTGTCGCTAATGTAGCACAACGTTGTGAATCTTGTTATTCCGACAAAAAAAAGTAAAACATGAGATGGAAATAACAGATTGAAACATGATTAACGTTTGATAAAATTATGAATTTGCGATCTGCTTCAAGCATCTATTTCATGAGCTGATCCATGATAATGAACTACAACCACTCGGAAATCTAATATAAGCGGCCAAATACATTGCAATGGTTTATTTTCTCGAAGATAATAACAAAGTAAAGGTGCAACATAAGACTTAGTCCAGCCGAGGAAACAAGACGGATGACGTGCTGGGAACTACGGCCTGAAAAGCTCGCAGAGTAATCGGGAGTGTTCGATTGGTCATTGGAGAGAGAGAAAAAAAGCAGAGGCAGAATGAAAAAAAAAAAAAAAAACAGAGAGGGGAAAATACTGCACCAGGCTTCCCTTACCAGTAACAGCACTGGAAATATTTTACATATTAATCTATTTTTCACAAGGGACCCTACCTGGCGTGTCTCATATCACTATTTCCTCTCTCTCTCTCTCTCTCTCTCTCTCTCTCTCTCTCTCTCTCTCTCTCTCTCTCTCTCTCTCTCTCTCTCTCTCTCTCTCATCCTCCTACAAGCATGGGCTGTTCGTATCCGCGGCAGATATTGCTCGCACAAGACTGTCGGCTGAAAATAATGTCAAACTTGCCAGTAAACAAGGTACTTCCCTTCTCTCTCTCTCTCTCTCTCTCTCTCTCTCTCTCTCTCTCTCTCTCTCTCTCTCTCTCTCTCTCTCTCTCTCTCTCTCTCTCTCTCTCTCTCTCTCTCTCTCTCTCTCTCTCTCTCTCTCTTTCCTCATTTCTATCGTATTAATTGCCTCTGTCACTGTCTCTTTCCTTCTATCTCTCTTTTTCTTCCTTCTTTTCTTCCTTAACTCCCTCCTTTTCTCTTCCTTTTCTTCCTACTCCTTTTCCTCTTCCTCTTTGTCCTGTTCATTATTCTCATATCTCACTATTCCTTATCTCTTAAATCTCAGTTTTTCTCTTTTTCTACTATTTCATCATCATTTATCCCCTTCCTCCTCTCCCTTTGCCTCCTCCTCCCCCTCCTCCTCCTTCTTTTTAACTTCTTTGTCGTAAGCTTTTCATCATCTTCTTGTTTTATGTGTTTCTTTATGTTCTTTTGCTTCTCAGTTATTGAAGTGTCCTCGCTCTGATCTCTCTCTCTCTCTCTCTCTCTCTCTCTCTCTCTCTCTCTCTCTCTCTCTCTCTCTCTCTCTCTCTCTCTCACACACACACACACACACACACACACACACACACACAAACACACAATTTACTCGTCTCTTTTTTTTTTTTGTCTCCACTCACTCCTCTCCTATTTGCATCATTATACTTTGATTTCCTTCCTCATTATTCTCATTATTTCCTTCTTTTTGTTTTCACTCAATTCCCTACCTATTTTATTTTTTTATTTTTTTATATCCTCCTCTTCCATTCCCGATTCTTCCCTTTCCTGCTTGTTTTTCTTATATCAGAGTTTTCCTTCTTCCTCACTTCATTCCCTCTCTTGTTTCCCCATCTGCTTTTCATTTCCTCTCATCTTCTCTATTTTCCTCTCCTCGTTTCCCTCCTCCTCTCTTTTTTAAGTCATATTTCCCTTCTGCATAACCCTTTCCCTCCTTTTCTTTCTCCTTCTTCCTCGTCACATTGCCTTGCTCTTTTCGAAGTTCCCGAGTACAAAAAAAACGCTCACTTAGTCCAACAATTGACAACAAGAACAACAACACACACGCGAGACTAAGGTAGATTATATAGTATTCAAGTGTAAGAAAAAGAACAACAACAACGATGAGGAAGAAAAAAAAACAGTCAAGGAATAGATATGAGAAACTGCATGATAATTTCGAAGTTTTGGAAAAGGGGGAGAAATAGAAGGAAAACATACTCAAAGGAACCATTCAAATTTTACGTATTGTACACACAACACAGGGCACTACATCATAGGCTTCACAACAAAGCACATCACAACACAACACAACATTCAGAACACAGTACAGCCCACCCACATACGTATATAAACACAAACACACATACTCACACACACACAAAAAAAAAGAGCCTCTTGTCTAACCACTAATACAGCCAAGATAGCTTATAAGAGTGTTAGCGGCGGCGGCGGTGACGGAGGAGGAGGAAGCACCACCATCACCTCCTGCAGTAGCGCCATCACTGTTCTACCACAAACGACCACCACCACTACCACCACCAAGAGGGGAAATGTGAAAGGAAGGGGAAAGGCATGAAAAACAGGGAAAGGGAAAGGTTAGAGAAAGGAACTCGAATGTCTACCAAGCCCCAGTGTGGAAAAATTGATTATCTTCATTTAAAGCTACTCATTTTTTCCCCTCTTCCAGTTTTAACCAATATCTTACTAGCTTATCAGATGTGTGTGTGTGTGTGTGTGTGTGTGTGTGTGTGTGTGTGTGTGTGTGTGTGTGTGTGTGTGTGTGTGTGTGTGTCCTACTTTATATCCCTCTGTCTCTATATTTACGTTACAAATCCACCTTTCACCCTCTTTCTCTCTGCTTCGAACTTATATTTTCCTTCCCTTCGTCTTTGCTTTAACTTTCTTCGTTTTTTGTCATCCTTCCCTTCGTGCTCGGAAAAAGAAAGTGAACGATGTGTGTGGTTTGGGGGAAGGGAGAAAGAAGGCGAGAAAGAAAGAGTGAGGGAGGGAGGAGAAAGCAGTGTGCGTGTTCGTGTGTGTGTGTGTGTGTGTGTGTGTAAGAGAGAGAGAGAGAGGGAGAGAGTGCGTGGGTGTGCGTGTGTGCTCGTCTGAGGAAAATATATCAGCAGCATCACTACGACCCAACTTCTCACCGGGCCAAGTTAGAGATCCAAGGCGCAAGACTTCTGCATTTACTCCTCCTCTTCATTCTCCTTCTAGTCTCCTCCTCTGCGTATATTTTCCGCTTTGAATCTTCCTTCTTTTCCTTCTCTTTTATCACTTCGTCTTTATCTGCTGCTCTTCCTAGTACTTTGTGTCTTCCACGTTTCGTTTGGTTTTCATTTATTTTATTTTATTTTGCTCAAGCGTTCTCTCTCCATCTTTTCGCTTTCAACTGTCCCTTCACTTCCCTTTTCTTCTCTATCTACTCTATTCATCTTCCCTTTCTCCTTCTCCTTCTCCTCTTCAACCTCCATCTCTTATCTCTGTTTCTGTTGGTATTTGTCGTATTTTCCTCGTCTTCCTCCGCCATTCTCTACTTTTTTACTTCATACTCTTTATCCTTTTTCCATGTTTCTCATTTTCTTTCTCCTCCTCCTTTTCTTCCTCTAACTCCTTCTCCTATTTGGTCTTTCATATTCCTCGTGCTCTCTCTCTCTCTCTCTCTCTCTCTCTCTCTCTCTCTCTCTCTCTCTCTCTCTCTCTCTCTCTCTCTCTCTCTCTCTCTCTCTCTCTCTCTCTCTCTCTCTCTCTCTCTCTCTCTCTCTCTCTCTCTCTCTCTCTCAGTTATTGTCAACTGTGTCGCTCTTTCGAAGTTTGGTGGCAGATTATCAAGGCCC
The DNA here is from genome assembly GCF_024679095.1 of Eriocheir sinensis. Classification (NCBI taxonomy): domain Eukaryota; kingdom Metazoa; phylum Arthropoda; class Malacostraca; order Decapoda; family Varunidae; genus Eriocheir; species Eriocheir sinensis. The sequence goes on from NC_066573.1 coordinate 3,532,163, forward strand.
AGAAAGGAAAGGATGGGGAAAATAAGGAAGGCAGGAAGGAAGAAAGGAAGGAAAGAAGATAGGAACGCACTGCTGGAGATGAAGATGAAGGAAGTGAAATATAGTGGAAGGGAAAGATTCGTGAAGAGTATGATAGGTGTGGGATGGATAAAAAAGATATATAGCGATGGAGAAGTGTAACCGGGGACTTCAAATAAAACGGTGAGAATTGTGTTAGGGAGGGAAAAAAAGTGTAAGGGTGGGTGGAGAAGAAAGGGAGGAAGGGCGGTCAAGTGGAGGAGGGAGAGTACGGAAAAGAGAAGGGGGTTATATTTTATTTGGAGGGACAGAGGAGGAGGAGGAGGAGCAGGAGCAGGGGGAAGAGGAGAAGGACGAATATGATGAAAAAGAAAAAAGAAAGGAAGGGTGAAGACAGGAGGCCGGTGGGAAGGAGAATAGATGATAGACGGTACACTGTGTTTGGGAGGGCAAAGGAGAAGGAAGAGGAAAAAGCGGAAGAAAAATCAAAATAAAGCAAAAATAAAAGAAAATGAGGAAGAGGAAAACGAAAAAGAGAAAATATAACATGAGGAAGAGGACGAAAACAAGGAGTAGGAGTACGTCAACGAGGAGGATGAGGACGAGGAAGAGGAGAAAAGGGAAGAAAAGAAAGAGTCTATAGTAATATTAAATCACTTTGCTTAAAATTATGGTTTCCTTTCCCGAAGCTGAAATTTATCTGTTATTTATTATTCAGACAAACAGATCTATCTATTCCCTCCGTGTGTGTGTGTGTGTGTGTGTGTGTGTGTGTGTGTGTGTGTGTGTGTGTGTGTGTGTGTGTGTGTGTGTGTGTGTGTGTGTGTGTGTGTGTGTGTGTGTGTGTGTGTGTGTGTGTGTGTGTGTGTGTGTGTGTGTGTGTGTGTGTGTGTGTGTGCGTGCGTGCGTGCATGCGTGCGTGCGTGCGTGTGTGTGTGTGTGTGTGTGTGTGTGTGTGTGTGTGTGTGTGTGTGTGTGTGTGTGAGACTTGACCTTTTTCAAGAAGATTGTATCAAGACACCTCTCCACCCGAAATTGACCTCTGTTTTGGCTACTCTTTACTTTTATATTTTATGGGAGCGGCGAGTAGCGGGCTTTTTTTTGTACCCTTTTCGTTGCCCTTGAGCCGTGACCTTTGATGTAAAAAAAAAAATCAATTTTAGCAACCTTTGGGCTCCGAGGCCTAGATAACTTTTCCTTTACTTACACTCCTCTCCCTCCGCCTCCCTCCCTATCCCTATCCCCCGCTGCCGCCACCACAAACCCGGCTGAGACTCCGCCGTCAGAGGCAATCAAATATTCTGTAATCTGATTTTTCTTCCCGCAACCCATGAAGAACACTTTTCTGCTGTCCATAAAATCTAATATTTCATGCTGACTGTGAACAAGCGTGTGCAGCGACGCGTGACTAGTTCGACTGCAGTATTTTGAGAATTCGGAGTCACTTTAGCGACTTTTGTTTCACTAAGAAAATAGCGTAACTTATCTAGTTTTGCACTTTAATTAATCGTCTATACATAGTAATTCAAATGATCATCATGCAAATATTATCAAACATTTTACAATTTTCATAAGGTCAAGTTTTCAATTTATATCAATAGCCTCCACAGCACGCGATGCCCTCGTCTATTCCACCACGACCACCACTTCATCACCACGACCACCACCACCTTCATCACAACCACCTCCTCTATCACCATCATCTCTATCGCCACCACCAACAACAACTCCATCATTACCATCACCACTACCACCACTATTACCAACACCAACACCACCAACACAACCACTACCATCACCACCACCACCATCCACCAGCACCGCTCATATATTCCCCTCAGCCCCATGTAACACGGTGACCCATCTCAACTAATTTATTTTTCCTCTGCCAATGTCGTGCTCACCATCTGCTTTTTTCCCTTTTTTTACATCTTAAACATTTTTTCATCATTTTCAAACTTTTTTCATGTTTGACACTTTTCTGACAAACTTCTCGGTGACCTTTTTTCTGTAGTTTTTATAACAACTAACATTTTTTAAGTATTAATTATTTTATCAACATGATCTTTTTTACATTTATTATGACACATTTCTGACAAGCTTACAGCCCACCGAAGCTTATAACTGTTTTTTCGTTTCTTCGGACGCGTGGCTGTCTTCCCTGGCCAGGTGCACGTCGTCGGCAGAATATAACAGGAAAATATCACCGGAATTCAAAATAACTTTGTCGAGTGTTTAGCTTTAGTGGACCAAGGACGACGTGTTCTGTATGTCTTGTCGAATCCAAAACAAAACAAATCTTGTTCCCTGATCCGTGAGCCAACTAACTCAACACAACAGCCACTATAATCCTGCACTATCAGTTTTTCAATCAACACCATTCCCCCAAAAATCATGACATGCAAGAAATGTAGGTCTAGAAGCTTTAAAAGATACAACGTTGAAATCTACAGTGACTCTTTGATAATCTTTTAGTAACAGCAATTAACATTGACGAGGATAAAAAAATAAACGTACATAAAATGGAACGATGCTGATGGATTTTGTGTGCCAACCAGAATGCAATGCTTTTTTTTCAGTTTTGCTTCTTATTTAAAAAAAAATAACAAACACACGTGACTACGCTGATTGGACGGAGCGTTGACCTTCCAGTGCCCTTCAATTTCATATCATATATATTTTTTCACATCTCTCATTTTTATTCACACGACACCCTTTACTAGCTATAATCTCCCTTCAACCCTTCACCTCGTGGCACACACACACACACACACATATATATATATATATATATATATATATATATATATATATATATATATATATATATATATATATATATATATATATATATATATATGGAGTAGGTGAGTTGAAGCCTCAAAGACCCTTCCCATGTCCTCACTAACTGTTTCCCTGTTGTCTCACCAACACTGGAGAGTAGTTCAGCATGCTCTCTAAAGACAGATCCTCTCTTTATCCACACCACACTACATTCACATAACATATACACCTTTTCCAAAATTTAAAATTCAAAATGGCTCAATTAAGCAATGCCTCAGGTCCCCACCTGGGGACCACAAATTACCCCAGGGAGGACTCCTCTTCTGGCTGCCGACCTGAGAGGTGTCTTGATAAAGCCTAGAACCTCTTTCTTCTCAATTTCTGCAACATTCGCGGTCTTCGCTCTAATTTTAATTCTGTGGAACATCATCTCCTCCTCTAAACCTCACCTTCTCTTCCTTACTGAAACACAGGTTTCTGAGGCTACTGACAGCAATCTCTACTCTGTTCCTCCTACTATCTCTATCCTAAATTTCAATCCAAAGCTGGATGTTGCGCCTACGTGCGCAACGACATCACTTGCTCTCGTGCCCACGACCTTGACTCTTCTGAATTTTCCACCATCTGGTTAAGACTTCACTGTCATTCTATTACTAAATACATCTGTGCTGTTTATCTCTCACCTAACTCTACCAACTATGTAAAATTCTTTGACTATTTGAATTCTAAAGTGGAGCACATCTTGACCCACTCCCTTCGCTGAAATCTCCATCCTAGGAGATTTCAATGTTCACCACCAGCTTTGGCTTTCATCCTCTTTCACTGACCATCCTGGTGAACAAGCCTACAACTTTGCTATCCTCAACGACCTAGAGCAGTTGGTCCAGCACCCTACACGTATTCCTGACCGTCTTGTAGATCGGCCCAACATTCTAGACCTCTTCCTTACCTCAAACTCTTCTGCTTATTCTGTCAAACTGTTCTCTCCGTTGGGCTCCTCCGATCACAATCTTATTTCTGCATCCTGTCCTATCGCTCCTGTACATCCTCTGGACCCACCGAAGAGGCGATGCTTCTGGCATTTTGCTTCAGCTCGGTGGGACGACCTGAGGATGTACTTTTCCGATTTCCCGTGGAATGATTATTGCTTCCAGGATAGAGACCCCTCTGTGTGTGCTCAGCGCATCACAGAGGTGATTGTCTCTGGAATGGAGGCATACATTCCTCGTTCTTTCTCTACTCCTCACGCTAAAAAGCCTTGGTTTAATCACGCTTGTTCTCGTGCTGTCAATGATAGAGGTATCTCACAATTGATACCAGAGCCTTCAAACTAATTCTAATTATGAACTTTACATTTCTGCCGGAAATCGTGCCAAATCTATTCTCCGACTAACCAAAAATTCTTTCATTAATAGAAAATGTCAAAACCTTGCTTTCTCTAGCTCTTCCCGTGACTTCTGGCATCTAGCCAAAAACATCTCCTCCAACTTCACTTCTTCATCTTTCCCTCCACTCCTCAGTCCTGACGGCAACACTGCCGTCTCATCTATCTCTAAGGCTGAACTCTTCTCTCAAACTTTTTCTAAAAACTCCACTCTGGACGATTCTGGGCATATTCCTCCTACTCATCCCCCCTCTGACTCCTTTATGCCTGTTATAAAGATTCTTCAAAATGATGTTTTCTATGCCCTCTCTGGCCTCAATCCTCAGAAGGCTTATGGACCTGATGGAGTGCCTCCTATTGTCCTTAAAAACTGTGCCTTCGTGCTGTCACCCTGCCTGGTCAAACTCTTTCGCCTCTGCCTGTCAACATCTACCTTTCCTTCTTGCTGGAAGTATGCCTTCACACAGCCTGTACCTAAGAAGGGTGACCGCTCCAATCCCTCAAACTACCGTCCTATTGCTTTACTTTCTTGTCTATCTAAAGCTTTTGAATCAATACTTAACCGTAAGATTCAAAAGCACCTTTCCACTTCTGACCTTCTATCTGATCGCCAGTATGGGTTTCGCAAGGGGCGTTCTACTGGTGATCTCTAGCTCTTAACTGACTCTTGGTCATCCTCTCTTAGCCGTTTCGGTGAAACTTTTGCTATTGCGCTGGACATATCAAAAGCTTTTGATAGGGTCTGGCACAAATCTTTGCTTTCTAAACTACCCTCCTACGGTTTCTATCCTTCTCTCTGTACCTTTATCTCCAGTTTCCTTTCTGACCGTTCTATTTCTGCCGTGGTAGACGGTCACTGTTCTTCCTAAATCTATTAACAGTGGTGTCCCACAGGGCTCTGTCCTATCTCCCACTCTTTTTCTGTGGTTCATTGATGATCTTCTTTCCAAAACGAACTGTCCTATCCATTCCTACGCCGATGATTCCACTCTGCATTATTCAACTTCTTTTAATAGAAGACCCACCCTTCAGGAACTTAACGACTCAAGGCTGGAGGCTGCAGAACGCTTAGCCTCAGACCTTACTATTATTTTCGATTGGGGCAAGAAGAACCTGGTGTCCTTCAACGCCTCAAAAACACAGTTTCTCCACCTATCCACTCGACACAATCTTCCAAACAACTATCCCCTATTCTTTGACAACACCCAGCTATCACCTTCCTCAACACTAAACATCCTCGGTCTATCCTTAACTCAAAATCTCAACTGGAAACTTCATATCTCATCTCTTACTAAATCAGCTTCCTCGAGGCTGGGCGTTCTGTACCGTCTCCGCCAGTTCTTCTCCCTGCACAGTTGCTGTCCATATACAGGGCCTTGTCCGCCCTCGTATGGAGTATGCATCTCATGTGGGGGGCTCCTCACACAGCTCTTCTGGACAGAGTGGAGGCAAAGGCTCTTCGTCTCATCAGCTCTCCTCCTCATACTGATAGTCTTCTACCTCTTAAATTCCGCCGCAATGTTGCCTCTCTTTCTATCTTCTATCGATATTTCCACGCTGACTGCTCTTCTGAACTTGCTAACTGCATGCCTCCCCCCTCCCACGACCCCGCTGCACTCGACTGTCTACTCATGCTCATCCCTATACTGTCCAAGCCCTTATGCAAGAGTTACCCAGCATCTTAACTCTTTCATCCCTCACGCTGGTAAACTCAGGAACAATCTTCCTTCATCTGTATTTCCTCCTGCCTACGACTTGAACTCTTTCAAGAGGAGGTAAACAGGACACCTTTCCTCCCGAAATTGACTTTTCTTTCGGCCCCTCTTTTGATTCATTTTTTAGGAGCAGCGAGTAGCGGGCTTTTTTTATATTATTGTTTGCTTTTTTTTGTGCCCTTGAGCTGTCTACTTTGTTGTAAAAATAAAAATATATATATATATATATATATATATATATATATATATATATATATATATATATATATATATATATATATATATATATATATATATATATATATATATATATATATATATATATATATATATATATATATATATATATATATATATATATATATATATATATATATATATATATATATATATATATATATATATATATATATATATATATATATAAATATATATATATATATATATATATATTTATATATATATTAATTTTTATGAATGAATCCTATTTTCCTAAACGACAGCTGGCCGTATACAAGAAAAAATCAACTATTTTTTTAGTAGTGATACAATAAAGAGAAAAATATGATTATGAAGAAGAGGGCATTATTTAAAAAAAAAAATTACAGTTAAACTAATCATTGCAACACTGATGACTGGGAAGATAACAGAAGATTTGGCATAATAAAGAAAAAACTATTAAAAGAACAAATGTTAAATTAAATACCTAATCACGCAATATCAAACTAATCTTCACTTTATGATGCAAACAAAAAGGTTATCATGAACTTGAGAAGAAAAATGAGTGGAAAAATTAACAAAGAATACATCCTTGGCTTTTCGTTAACTCCCTCCTCAGTAAAAGGGTGTCAGTGTCCTACTCTCCGTCTTTCTGCAGCTACATTTTAACTTTCATTACTTCGCCTGTTGAGTGGAGGAGCGTCACTGTTTACCGCTAATGCAAACAGGAAATTATATGCCATGATCTGAAGCATATCATTCCTTGCACAACTCATTACCAGCGAGAGAGAGAGAGAGAGAGAGAGAGAGAGAGAGAGAGAGAGAGAGAGAGAGAGAGAGAGAGAGAGAGAGAGAGAGAGAGAGAGAGAGAGAGAGAGAGAGAGAGAGAGAGAGAGAGAGAGAGAGAGAGAGAGAGAGAGAGAGAGAGAGAGAGAGAGAGAGAGAGAGAGAGAGAGAGAGAGAGAGAGAGAGAGAGAGAGAGAGAGAGAGAGAGAGAGAGAGAGAGAGAGAGAGAGAGAGAGAGAGAGAGAGAGAGAGATAGAGACACACACACACACACACACACACACACACACACACACACACACACACACACACACACACACTGTCATGCACTAACAGATTATCAGAGGGATTATTCCATTTTTAATTAACTGCACACTACACTGATGGATCGCTCGACAGGTAAATAGATTAAGCAAATGAATCATACATTTAATCAGAAAAATACTATTATTATCATCCGTGTTTTCGTTAAGCTCTTCAAAATATTACAAAAATTGCGGCTCAGGACAGAATAAGTGCAGGCCATCTTGACGCAGAGAAGGACGGAGAAGAAGAGAAATGAGAATGGCAAGGGTGAGGATAAAAGGAAGGAAGGAAGGAAGGAAATGAAACAGGATAACGAAGGTGAGAAAGGAAATGAAGGAAAAGGATAAAAGACAAAGACAACGGAGGGAGGCGCCGGAGGGGAGGAGAAAACGTGGAAAGAAAGAGCATGGGAATGAAAAGGTAAGAAAGGAGGAGAAAGAGAGCAGAAAGAAAAGGAAAGAAGAGGGGAAAGAAGATAAACGATTTAGAAGTGTAACTATAATGCGGAAAGTAGTCGTAGTAGTTTTAGTATCAGTATTATTATTTGTAGTAGAAGTAGTAATTGTAATAGTATAAGGCGTTGGTAAGGATAATTGAGGTCGAGGTAAGGCAGAGGAAGTATACATTTTTTTTATAGTAGTATTGATGGTGATGGTGGTGATGGTGGGGGTGGAGGTGGAGGTCATAGTAGTGGTAGTCGTGGCGGTCTAAGTGACAGAGTGGCGAAGGAGGAACACTGAGATGGATCGTAAAAGGGGATGTGGGACTAGGCAGAGTCGTGGGGGTCGTTGGAAGTTATGGCGGAGGGAAGGGGAGGTGTGAGGGAAAGATGGAGGGGAAGGTCAAAGAGTTGATGGGGGGGGGGGGGGGGCTAGAAAGGCAGTGAATTATGGCAAGGATTATATTGAACGAAGGGTAAGGAAAGGAAACACAAGGCAGAAAATGAGAGTAAAGACTGAGGCAAGTGTCTGGCAAAATGAAACAAGAAACGTGCAATCTGGTGTTTATTAATTATATTTTTTTTATTTATCTATTTACATATATTGTTATGTGTATGGGGACTGATGTTAGTTATGATGCATAGAAAGCTTAGTAGAGGCTTTCCTTTATCCACCTCTTTAGAAGGTACATTTTATTTCCAGAGGCACGGAGAGGAAGGAAAGGGACGCTATAATATTGTGAAGGTACAAGCTGCATTGTGGGTATTATACATATTAAGTAAGGTAGATTAAGTAAGTAAGGTAGAGGAGTGTATTTGTCTTTCCTAAGTACCAAAATGAGGGACATTGACATAAGTGTGTGCGATGGCTTCATAACGCCTCAAGGAGTGAGAAAAAAATTGAATTATTGTCTTCCTTACTGGAACGCGTGCAGGGGGAAGGGTGTGGAAGCCATTATGTATCGTGTATTATAGCTGGATACATTAAGGCCTTCACAGCCATAAGTAGTGAGAATAATAATCCCAGGCTAATATCAACTTTACCTTACGTATGAATGGGGTATAAATGCTAGTTTTCTGAGGCTTGAATCGAAGTATTCCGGCTGACATTCAGAAATTTTGGGAAATAATGTATTTTCCTTCCTCTTTTACTAAAGTGCATGAAAGGAGGAAGTGAATAAACGGAAAAGGTTTGTATGGTAAGAGTGAATAGGCAGGGGCGCCAGCAGTGGAAATGGAGAATGAAAAATATGAGAGGAAAAGTAATGGATCAGAGGGGTTGGGGGGAGAGTGAAAAGGGTTTAAAAAAATAGGGAAGAATTAGAATTTAAATGGTTAATGAAGGACAAAAAATGGACATGGCAAAAAAAATAGAAGGGGTAAAGAACAAAAGGAAGGAAGAAAGAACAAAAAAGGGAGAGACACTACAGAGTAGGGGAGAATTAAAAGGAAAGGGGAGCAAGTAGAAAGAAAAAAAGTAAAGGAAAGTAAAGGAGAGGAAAGGATATGAAGGGAAATGAGGAGGGGAAAAGGAAAGGTGTAGAAAAAAGATAAGAAAAGGAAAAAGTGAGAGGAAGAAGGAAAATGAAAGAAAAAAATAGTAAAAAGTGAAAGTGAAAGAAAAGGAAAAGATGTGAAAAAAAGGGAATAAGAAAGAGGGGAAGGAAAAGAAAACGAAACACAGAAATCATATAAACGAAAAAAAAAAAACATGAAAATGAAAATGATACAATTAAACGAAAAAAAAAGTAAAATGGTCAACATCTGAGGGAAAATATAAAAAAAACATACGCATGAACACACATTTAACAGAATTCAAGCAAGGTAGAGGAGCAATATATTACCGTCGAGACGACGCGAAGACAAGTTTATCGAGAGGAAGTGAGAAGCGAAATGGGTGAAGAAAATGTGAAAAGAAAGAGGATTAGGTGAGGGGACTGGAGAGAGGATAAAAGCAAACATGATAAAGAAGAAGAGGCGGGTCGGAGAGAGGAAAGAGATAACGGAAGAAGGACAAAGATGAAAGGGTAAGTTAGGAAGGGTGCGTTGTCTGTCCTCTCAATCGCACGACGTAAACAAACAAAAAAAATAATAAATGAAGGATAAAAGGAGAGAAGAAGGAAAGGATGGAAGGAAGAAAGGAAACAGGGAAAGAAAGGAAAGAAAAAGTGAAAGAAAAAACGACAACAAAAAACAAAGAAAGGAAGCATGCTGCACACACAGGAGCCAACACGGCATCCCTACGTCTCCCTTTTCAGTGGCGCCAGCCCAGGTGAGGATCCAATCACCTGATGTTTAATACTGATCAAACCTCAACCATTTAACGCGACCATCTTCACCGTACGCCCAAGAAAAACAAACATAATTATTGGGCCACCTAACCAAAGAAAATGACGGGGAAAATAGGCACAATGAAGACACAAATAAAAGTATTTGATCCAGAGAAGAAAGATGAAAGACGGAAAAGAAAGTTCTCTCTCTCTCTCTCTCTCTCTCTCTCTCTCTCTCTCATCCATTCAAGAACTAAAATGCTAATTAACATAAAGGAAATACGAGGTGGTGGGCCGTGATGCTATTATTCCTTTTAAACAAGAACAGAGAGATCAATGTTATGATCCACACTCGGTGCTTTACTCCTCTACGGGAATCACTTTATCAACACGCGTGTTTATAAAGTGATTCCGGTAGAAGAGCAAAGCATCGAGTGTAGATCATAGCATTAATCTCTCTGTTCTTGTTTAAAAAGAATAGTTAATTGTCGTTAGGTGAGTGTGTTAGGATCTTTGGAAATGGATATTTTGTATGGTGGAGGAGGGCGAGGAAAACTTTAGCAAGTGAAGAGGATTAGGTTAGGAGAGGAGGATGAGGAGACTGAAAAGAAGGGAGAGGAAGGAAAAGAGGAAGATAAAAAAAAAATCTTTCTGAAAAGTAGACCAAGAGACTAGGCGAACCAAAGGCCTATAAAAAATATTGATAGTTGATGTGGGAAAGTGGCGTTCCTTTGATTAAATAAGAGATGCCAAAAAGCGTAATTTAGGTCTAATGATGCCTTGATACTCCATGCATTACATTAGTATGGTAATTTTCTGTTTATCGAAAGTATGATTGTAACGTTTGCGGTGAAAAAAGTTGTTAATCTCCAAGAAAATTTTTGCACCTTCACATTGGTTTTTATTTTATTTATTTTACCGTCATTAACTTTCCTTATTTTCATTTTACGGCCACATTTAGCGGATCACTGTGATTGCTGTCTTTATTTGTTGACTCGAACTACTACTAATAAAAAAGTTACCTCATTCGCGTAGAGTAACTTTACCAAACAATATACACATAGAAGATTTGAATTGCTACGATATGAATTGAGAGATTTACCCTTAGTGCCACGGACTGACTATGTTCAGATGGCTAATAGAGAAAGTTTTATTGAATCCTTGAACTGTCTTACGCTTCCTGACACACTATGACACACGCCAAACAGTTCCTCGGTAATCAAAGGGAAGCGCAACGAAATAGAGCCGCGTTACGTGCATTAGCGTCCGTAATGACAGCAAATACAGGCGAGTAAACTTGTCGCTGTGTGATTCCGAGCATGCTAATGGCCAGTAAATGTCCGTCCTTATCAGCAACACGCACGCCGCTGACGGGAACTGCGGCACAATTATAAATGACGTGGTGTGTGTGTGTGTGTGTGTGTGTGTGTGTGTGTGTGTGTGTGTGTGTGTGCAAGTAGTTAAGTGAATGATACATGACGTTGCCACAATAAAAGAGAAACACAAGAACTATACGAGATATGTTTTCAAAGTGACAACGCGTACCCTGTGACCACCGGAACAAAGGAAGTGTCTAGGGAATAAAGACACAACACACAAAGGTTTGCTGAAGATTAATGCGTGGCTCTAATGATGTTACAAGCTATCCCTTTCTATTTTTATAAGCCATTCCCTTGAGGTCGGTGCCAACAATATCAGCGCGTCGGACCCCAACAAGCTTTTTATGAACCACTTGTATGGGTTAATGGCTACGTCCACCATATTACACAGTGCGGAGAAGTATGACTAAAAATGTTCACGGATTAAGAAATTTATATGAACCACTTTCGTGGGTTAATAACTTCGTCCAACATATCTTATATTGGGTAAAAGTAAGATTAAAAAAAAGTCATGCTCTGAAAAACTGCCAAATATTGTAGAGGTAGCCACACTCCTCTACACTGCAGGACAAAATAATTAGGCACGGTCCAGCTAACTAGGACCCTGGAACTCCAGCCATTGTTTCATAAAGAGATCCTCTGCCTGCAGTCGAATTCACCACTGCTGCTGCCCAGAGGCTTCACCATGACCTTGGCACAGGAGACAGATCAGGTATTACACCTTGTCCAAGGGTGACCTGAGGCTAAGCAAGGAAGGGTCGTCTAGTTCCCTGAGGTGAAAACACTTCGCCCGCATACCGGGTGGAGGAGGAAGAGGAGGAGGAGGAAGTGTTGCAAAAGTTTTGTTATATCGAGCACTACAAACAGATTTCTAGCGTTATTTAAACAAGGATTTCCGTGACCCCAATTAAATAAACAACTTCCGCCGCTTCAAAGCATACTCGTAGTGTATTTATTCCCTCACAGCAGTCTTTTGTGCGTTGTTTATCATTCAGGTTTTCAGTGACCCCAATTAAAGACAATCCTGCTGGCCTTCACGGAATATCGAGACGCTCTGGGCGCGTTACGCAAGGCGCCAATACCGCGTTAATGATGCAGGGAGCGGAGGCGTCCACTCTTCCTCGATGCCGACACCGCCGACAGCCACCCGCCCGCCGCCAAGGTCTTCATTAATGACCAAGTCCCGTACCAGGAGTCGTGAAGGTCGAGCCGCGTACCTTCCCTTCGAGAATGTAGGCACGGCCTCAGACCGTGCCTTCAATCCTTACCACAAGTTGCTCGGGAAGGTAAATGCACATACACACACTGCAACCTTATTTTCACCTACCAGATCTAATGCACGCACACACATACAAACACACAGTGCTATTCATGGAGGTATAATACCTCCATGGTGCTATTACAGCCATAATATCGTCCGTTTCATTCCGTCTGTCCACTCGTGGACGTAGATGTGGCACCTGCGCATTGTGAGTTTGTGATTGCGTGAAGATCATTTGAATGTTTGTGTATACAAAAAATCCTCAAACCATCGTATATGAACCGCAAACATAAGATTTGCATCGATAATATACCATACAAGGACACGAAGAAACAACTTTGTATATCAAACAGTATAGTTTGATCATACTCGAACGATCTATAGCCTTTCAGATACTCATATTTCATCTCATTAAGGGATATAAAGTGACATACGACTCTGTAACTGTCTACACATAAGGAATTTTAATGTTGCATGTATAAATAACATGGGTAGCCTAATATTCGAAATAGCCTAGCATCGCATTCAACAGTTATTATTTATTATTTCATGTTTTTTTCCATTATTAATCGTTATTTGCATGCAGTAAATTATTAAGATGCCCTTTGTTTGCACTTGCAGAGCCAGATGTCTTAAATAAAATGAGAAAATTTGAAAACCCATAGATCGTTGGAGAATGTGAGCCACGAAGGTTCCCGCCTGACTGGTATCTCTGTGCTTTGAAGGCGCGTGTTGTTGTTGTAAACAAGACAAACATATTCGCTGCAACTATAATATATGACTTTCCAATTAGGGAAAATATTTTCTCAGGTTGTTTTAACTGAACCGCAACTATTTGCCACGCCAAATTTGGATAATAAACATATTTTTCCTCGAAGGTCTGAGGGAAGACACGGGGTAGACCTTGCCTTCCCTTCGTCTCTCCCGCAGACCTTCGTTCCATAAATACTAGTGACTATAGGTACACACCGTCCTTCGCCTCGATCTTCGTCGCTAAACCTTCGTGACTCTTGGTACGGGCCAAGGTAACGACACGGTGACTGAGTTTTTTTACTTGAATGCGGAGAAAGAATGAAAGAAGAGGAGGAGGAGGAGGAGAAAGATAACGCAGACGAAGACGAGGAAGAAAAAAAAAAACGAACTACTAACAAAAAGTAGGAAGAGGGGTAGGTGGATGAGAACGAGGAAGAGGAGGAGAAAAGAGGACAGGAAAAATGCATAAAAAAAGAGTAAAGAAGCATGAAGAAGGAAAGAAGATCGAAAGAAGGGGAGAAGGAAGAAAAATAAATAAAACTGCATATACTCATCTACTTATATTCCAAACAAGTTACTGCAAACACTTTTTTTGTACATAATGATACAAAATTGAAAGTAATACTCCCCCTGCTCAGTTTTAGTTAGCCGTTCTCTTACTTAAGTTTTTTTTTTTGTAAGAATACTGTTTTTCTCAGTGGTCAGTTATCCTTCATCGTGGTCACTTAACATGAGCTACGCCTTGTATAACGGATAAAACAATGAAGTTACACAGCGCCGTAGCCTTATGGTGTATGTAGATTACTCTTTTCTTACTAAACAGCAAATAAAAATCCTAACACACTCGTCTCGGCCATCCATCACCGCGGTCACCCTCAACATCCCCCTCCCCCTCTCAGGTGCTCCAGGCCGTGACGTCATCCCTCATCGCCAGCCGTCACCTGTCTGCCACGCCTCGTTAGCGACGCCCACGCGCGGTTCACCTGGGGCTCACCTGCCACAGACGCGGCCGCCACACAACGGGCAGTGGGCAACGCAATTAAGGTGTCAGGAAGTTATTAGCGGCGACATGCGAAATAAGGGCAAGGCAGGTAAGAGGACAGGTGAGGAAGGAATCTGGAGGTGGCTCTAATTACCAGCCCTGCAGCAGAAGCACTCCCGCCCTACGCATGGAAGGCTGGCAAGACGGTAGTGGAATTCCGCGTTACCTAACACATCCGAAAATGTCTTTTAAGTGTATCTATCTTTACTCATTTTGCGCTAAAGAGAAAACAAGTACAGACTATTAATTAAAAGATCGAATAAATTTTATAAATCAGACAGACACATAAATGAGAGGAAAAACAAAACAAATCATCGTATGAATTAAAAAGAATTATGGCACTAAACCACATGCTCAAGATATTGACGCACGTAAAAAAAGATAAATTAAAAGCAAAGTGAAAATAACAATAGCAATGCCACGACTCAACAAAATAAAGATACTGAAACTCGTACATGAGAGGAAAAAGGCAAGGTGGGAATAACAACAACAGAGAAAAGACAACATACCAGCCAACGCTAACTAACAGAACCTCGTGATATCAAGGTGTACCAGAACATGGAAGAAAACGGAGTGGGGGATTAAAAGCCGCGCCGGTAGGAGTGTCGGAAAGAGGAGCTCCGAGGAAGGACATTACATATTCAGGGTCCACCTTCACCCCATCTCGCCCTGACAATACTTGAAGAGGGAAGAAGATGCATCAGGCTCCCTCCTCCTCCTCCTCCTCCTCCTCCTCCTCCTCCTCCTCCTCCTCTTCCATCGCCCCCGTAGAT
This sequence comes from Eriocheir sinensis, assembly GCF_024679095.1. Taxonomy (NCBI): domain Eukaryota; kingdom Metazoa; phylum Arthropoda; class Malacostraca; order Decapoda; family Varunidae; genus Eriocheir; species Eriocheir sinensis. The sequence goes on from NC_066573.1 coordinate 3,547,292, forward strand.
GATGACGAAACCCTTGTCACATTTCCCTCGTCCTGCTTCGCCTAGAGAGGACAGGATGGGAGAGGGTGAGGAGGGGGAAGAAGAGGAAGAGGAGGAAGAGGAGGAGGAGGAGGAGGAGGAGGTGAGGAGGAGGAGAAAGAGGAGGAGGAGGAGAAAGAGGAGGAAGAAGAATTGAAAGAGGAGGAAGAAGAATTGAAAGAGGACGAGCCGACAGTTGGAATATGAAGGTGAGCAAAAAGACTTGGACGCGGAGAAAGAATGAGAGAAGAGGAGGAGGAGGAGGAGGAGGAGAAAGATAATGTAGACGAAGACGACGAAGAAAAATATATAAAAAAAACAATATGAAGAACAAAAAGTAAGAAGAGGGATAGGTGGATGGGAACGAGGAAGAGGAGGAGAAAAGAGGAGGACAGGAAAAATGTAAAAATAAAAAAAATAAAAGTTAAGAAGCAAGAAGAAGGAAAGAATATCGAAAGAAGGGGAGAAGGAAAAAAAGAAGCGATGAAGGAAGGATAAAGAGAGGAAAAAGTAAATAAAAAGTGTACAAAGGCAGGAAGAAGGATGGAGCAGGAAGAAGAGGAAAAAGAGGGTTTGCTGGGCGCGACGAGGCTCGGGGAAGAGAGTCTTGGATCCGACACAACTTTGGTGATGCTCCAGAAAGTTTTATTCTTTGTATCTTCGTTTTTAATTCACTTTCACTTTTTCCCTCCTCCTCCTCCTCCTCCTCCTCCGGGCACAAGAGTAAAATTTGCGGAACGTCTGGCAACAACGGCGTGTTTGCCTCAATTTATACCTTTGTTGTGGAGAGAATTCGTATCGTCGTATATTTACCTTCTCTCTCTCTCTCTCTCTCTCTCTCTCTCTCTCTCTCTCTCTCTCTCTCTCTCTCTCTCTCTCTCTCTCTCTCTCTTTCGTACCCTTCCACAAAAAAAATAGGGTAAGCTTAGATTCACCTTAACAACACGAGCCACAAACATATTCCATCCAGTTTCATATTTTCCCCTCCACACATTCCCTCCTTCTCCCCTTCATATTTCACCTTCACCCTTATCCATAACCCTAAGCTCTCCCCTCCAGCTTTTGTACCTTTCCCGCTTATTTCTTCGCTATCACCTGTGACCCGATACACCTCTGGCCCGTCCTCGCTCACCTTTACCTCCAGGGGTGTGGGGCTTCAATCTCTCGTTTTCAGTGCAGGGCGGATAACAAAACAGCGCCCCGAGAGTCCCTTGTGAAACCATCTAAAGGGAAACTTGAGTAAAGGAAAAATCAGAGGGATGAGGGGAGAGGCTGGCGTAGTGAAGTGTGAAGGGGGTTGAGGGTGAAGCAAGGAAGCAAGGACAGGCAGGGAAGGGAGAGAAGGGGTGATATAGAAAGGAAACAGTCAAGGAGTGAGGAGGTGAGGTGCTGAGGAGAGGGAAGGGTGAAGTAGGTAGAAGCTGTGAATGTAGGCAGAGGAGATGAAAGAGGATAGAGGTATTAATGCAGGATAAGGAAGGGTCCGGTAGTGAGGAAGGGAAAGTTAGAAACAAGAAGGGAAGTTAGAGAGCAATGGCATATATATAGAGAGGGAGGAAGAAGCCACCGAGGAAAAACAAAGGCTGGTTTGAAGGATAGGCAGGGTGGAAAGGAGAGATGCAAGGAGGAATGAGGTATGAGGCAGAGCAGAAGGGAAAAGGCATAGAGGAAAGAACAAAGCAAGGAAGAGAGAGGCAAAGAGAATAACGCAGAGGATATAAAATGAGTGACGAGGCAAGAAGGGGAGAGGTAGGGAGGGAGGAAGGGAGAGAGGAAAGTAGCCGGAAAGTATTCGTGGAAGATGGAAGGGAGGAGAGAGATGACCGGCAGTAGAAAGGGAGATAAAATATAAGTAAACTTGGATTTGGAAAAGAGAGAGAGAGAGAGAGAGAGAGAGAGAGAGAGAAAAAAAATGTGTAGCTTTTTGATGGTGGTGGATGTGGTGGCGGTGGATGTGGTGGTGGTGGTGGTGAAGAGGGGATATGGTACGCAGTAATTGAAGGTTTAAAGGTGAATTAAAAGAAAAGGAAAAGAAGGAAAAATAAACACTTAGCAAAAGAAATAAAGGAAAGAGAGAACACATCAAAACGGAAGTTAATTAAGAATGAAGGACACACTGAAAGCACATCAATAAACAGACTGAAGGAGAAACAAAAAAGAAAGACAAGAACGCTGATAATGATGATAATGATGATGATGACGATGATGACCCTGAATAAGAGTTAAAATGACTTTATAATGTTAGCAAATATATAATGGAAAATAAGATAGAAAAAAGATCAAAGCAAAAAAGGTAGTCCTCGTGATGGTGATGAATAGTGTGAATGAGAAAAATATAATATCTTCTTAATATTTCTTCTTAATAAATACCTTTGGCTTACCTGTGAACCAATTAGGTGGCGTTTGTGATCGATGGTGTGCTCGTTCCTTTTTTCTTCCATCCGTTTTACCTCCACCACTGTCCACCTTACCTCTGATTCTCATCTTTTTCTACAATCCTTCATCCCTTTCTGCTTTTCTCTCTATATCATCGCTCTCCTCCTCCTCCTCCTCCTCCTTCTCTTCTTCTTTCGAGTCTTCTTCCTCCTCTTGCTGTTCTGTCTCTTTTACTCCGCCTGTCCTAATCTCTCTCAAACCCAACTTTTTTTCCCACCTTCCTCGTCCAACTGCCTCCAGCGTCTCCTCCATTTTCGTCCACCGCAGTCCACTTGCACTCCACCTTTCTTGTACCCCATCCTTTTCTGCTTTTTCTCTCTACCTCACACCACCTGTCCTAATCTCTCTCAAACCCAGCTTTTTTTCCCACCTTCCTCGTCCATCCGCCCCTAGCGTCTCCTCCATTTTCGTCCACGGCATTCCACTTGCACTCCACCTTTCTTTTACCCTATCACCACTTCATATTATATTCCCTCTACTTTCTATCTCCCCAAAGCAAACCACTCCACTACAGCTATTTACCTTTACTTTCCTCTACCTCCCATAAACCTCTCTTCAATTTTTCTCCACCTCGCTAGCTTCTACTTCTTTCCACCTCTGTTAGTCTCCCTACAGCTACCCAGTCCTCCACATCTACTTAGTTTCACCGTCCTCTACCACTTACTAACATTCCTGTATCCTCTCCGCCGAGCCACTGCCATCCTCCACCTCTTTCCACACTTTTCCACCTTAATGTACCTTGCCACTAACACCTCCATCCACAGTACCTCATCTCTCCCTCTCACCGCCCCACCTCCACAGGGACCGTTATTAAGACCGAGTTCACCGGAGGCAGGCACCGAAGGAGGGGAGGGAGGATGAGGAGGGAGGGAAGAGGAAGAAGGGAAGGAGCAGAGGTGTTCCGCGTCCATTACAGGGGATAAAAATAAGGAAACAACACAGACGGGATGGCGACAGACGGGCCTGAGGTTAAAAAATATCAGAGAGGAAAGAAAAGCGCTGGAAAAAAGGCAGGAAGAGGAAAAGGAAAGTGGGAGACAAGACGGAAGTGGAGAGGAAAAGCAAGAGGATAAGGAGGAGGAAAAGGCAGAGGAGAAAAGGGAGCGTAACAGAAAGCAGGTCAATGAGGATTTAGAGAGGAAAAAAACAGGAAAAAAGAAAGAGAAGAAGGAGGAAACAGGACAAGGCAGTGGGTCGGAAATGGAAAAGTGGAAAAGGAGGAGGAGGAGGAGGAGGTGAAAGAGGATCATAACAGAAAGCAGGTCACTGAGGACTTAGAAACAAAAACAGGAAAAAAAAGAGAAGGCTAAAAGGGGACGAGGCAGTAGGTCGGAAAAAAGAAAGGTGGAAAAGGAGGAGGAGGAAGGAGGAAGAGGAAGAGGATGGGGATAAGTAAAGGAAGTGTGGGCAAGAAACGAAGGCAGGAGGAATGACCACTGTGGATACGTAGGAAAGAAAGATGAGAAGAAGGATACGGAAGATATGGGTGCAGACGGGAAGGGAAGGAAAGGATGGAGGATACAAAAAAAGACAAGAAGAACAGAGAAAAAAAAAAGAACCGCAGAGAAAAAACGCAGTGTGTGGATAAAGCGAGGCAGGAAGAAAGGGAGGGAATGAGAGAAAGATAGAGAACGGAACAGGGAGGAAGAATAGAAGGAGCAAGGAAGGAGGAAGAAAAGGAAACATAAGAAGCAATACTGGTCACTCTGAGGAAGTATAAAGCAGAAATAAACGAAGGGAGAGAAAGAGGACGGAAAGAGGACGAGGAGGAGGAGGAGGAGGAGGAGGGTTGTTGGCTACACCGCCGATATAAACATCCTTTGAGTCAGCCGCGCATAAGCAGTTACACAAAGGACGGAAATGTTGACTTATTGCCGTAGTCATCCATCTTGAAGGAGGGAGAGAGGGAGGGAAAGGAAAGAAGGAAGGAAAGAGGACGGACACAAGTTCTTCCCATCTCTCTCTCTCTCTCTCTCTCTCTCTCTCTCTCTCTCTCTCTCTCTCTCTCTCTCTCTCTCTCTCTCTCTCTCTCTCTCTCTACATTTTTAGTTTTTCCTTAATGCCCATGTTCATTTCTTCCTATTTTTCCTTTACATATCTTTAATCTACGCCGTTTTTCCTCCTTCTCCTCCTCCTCCTCCTCCTCCAAGCTCTGCCTTCCCTCCAAAACACATTCCTTTCCTCTTCATAACCTAAAGTGGAAAGAGAAACGACTTGGTGCAGGGAACGACATTTCACACACTTCTCCCTCTTTTCTTGTACCTCTTCCGCCTCCCCGGCCATCCTTTGTGCCTTCAACTTATTCCCATCGCTGCATTTGTCTTCTCCTTCTACTCTGGGTCTTTTTCTTTTTCGTTGTTCTTTACTTTATCATTTTCTTTTTCGTCCCGCATTCGTTCTGCCTCCTCCGTTATCGTTCCTTCCTTCTCATCTATTCCCATCATCGCGTTTGTCTTGTTCCTCTGCTACGAATCGTTTCCTCTCCTTGTTCTTCCTCTCTTTCTCTTGTACTCTTTCTGCTTCTTCAGTCATCCTTCGTACCTTTACATATATTCCCATTTTCATAGATATCTCCATCGGGTCTTTCCCCTCTCAGGTTCTTTCTGGTTTTCATTCTGCACTTTCATTATGTTCCTGTTTTCCTTATGTCTACCTCTCTTTTAGTCATCATTCGTGCATTCCATTTGTTCCTATGGTCGAATTTGTCTTCTTTCTCTAGGTACTCTTGACTGTTTTCTCCCCTCACTCTTTGTTTCTTATTTTTTCTTTTGTTTTCTCCTCTGCCTCCTCGGTTATCTTTCCTACTTTCCATAAATTCCCGTTGTCGTATTTATCTTCGTTCCGTAGCCACGCCTCGGTAGTTTCCTCCCTGGCTCTTTTTTTTATCTTCTCTCTCTCTCTCTCTCTGTCAGTCTATTTTTATATTGGCTCCTATGTCCCTTTTCTCGTCTTTTCTAGCTCTATTTGAATTATTTTTTCAGTCTTCAATCAATTATTCCCTTTGAAGCATTATCCTTGTTATTCCCTATCTCCCGCTTCCTGCCTCCCCTTTGTGCATAATTATCTTCTCCGACTACTTTTATCCCCACTCAGTTTCCTTCAATGGCAGCCCGTACTTTGCTACTTCTCTTCTATTCCTTTCTATTCATTTTCCCGACCCCATCGTCCTCTTTACATTTTTTAACGTCTCCTTTCCCTATCTCTATTTTTTTTCCCCTACTCTTTGTGCAAATATTCTTTTACTTCTACCCTCACTCAGTTCCTTCTCTGCTAACCAATACTTTGCCACTTCCCTTCCTTTATCTTCCATTCCCTTTCCCTACACCATAGTCACCCTCTTTCCTTCACTGTAGCCTCCACCGCAACACTTCCCCCCCGCCCCCTCCCCTTCACCGCTGTTCCAGCCACAGGGCAGGACGGATTGGCTCTCGTTTCGCCGCCGTGACCGTCTGACTAGTGCCCGGGAGGTGTCATTACTGTTTTCCCACCCATCAATGTCAGGGGTCTCTCTCTCTCTCTCTCTCTCTCTCTCTCTCTCTCTCTCTCTCTCTCTCTCTCTCTCTCTCTCTCTCTCTCTCTCTCTCTCTCTCTCTCTCTCTCTCTCTCTCTCTCTCTCTCTCTGTGTGTGTGTGTGTGTGTGTGTGTGTGTGTGTTTACAACAAAGGAGGCAGCTCAAGGGCACACAAAAAAAGAAAACAATAATAAAAAAAAGCCCGCTACTCGCTGCTCCTAAAAAAAGAAACAAAAGAGGTGGCCGAAAGCAAGATAAAATACGGGAGGAGAGATGTCCTGATACCCTCCTCTTGAAAGAGTTCAAGTCGTAGGCAGGAGGAAATACAGATGAAGGAAGATTGTTCCAGAGTTTACCAGCGTGAGGGATGAAAGAGTGAAGATGCTGGTTAACTCTTGCATAAGGGGTTTGGACAGTATAGGGATGAGCATGAGTAGAAAGTCGAGTGCAGCGGGGCCGCGAGAGGGGGGGAGGCATGCAGTTAGCAAGTTCAGAAGAGCAGTCAGCGTGGAAATATAGATAGAAGATAGAAAGAGAGGCAACACTGCGGCGGAATTTAAGAGTTAGAAGACTATCAGTATGAGGAGGAGAGCTGATGAGACGAAGAGCCTTAGCCTCCACTCTGTCCAGAAGAGCTGAGTGAATGGAGCCCCCCCACACATGAGATACATACTCCATACGAGGGCGGACAAGGCCCCTATATATGGACAGCAACTGTGCAGGGGAGAAGAACTGGCGGAGACGGTACAGAAGTGAGAGTGTGTGTGTTTATTTGGGTAAACTTGAGTATCTTTCAAACTTCAATCACTCCGTATCGGTCAATATCATCCCCCCTTGGAAGGTAAGAGAACAAAGACATCGTTATAATTAAATATAACATGGGTATTGTGCAAACTCAAATTTCAGTCTCTATCGAGAAAACAGAATGATGCTCAAACAAAATATAACAATTCCCCATAAAATCATATCATTGCTTGTCCAGGCTCCCTTATCACCACCGAAACAAATGTATTCTACCATGTGCTTTAACAATGAGCCTTTTACCTGCACCAATCAAACACTCAATCCAAGGTTTATCAAAAAAAGGCGCCATTTTTTTGTTGGCTTATATGTCCCACGCGACACAAGGCTTCGTGGTGGAGATGGAAGAGTTTAAGACCCTAGAAGGACTGGGTTGCAGTTAGATTCAATGCCCAGTGTTTTGTTTATACTTATTCTTCAACACTGCTATTTCCCACCGAGACACACAAGGCTTCGTGATAAGAGAGATTTGCAGGGCTTGGAAGGCGTGGGTGGTCTGCAGTTAGTCGCCTCTCAAGACGTGCAAAAACAGGCGGAATGTTCTCACGCGGTGAACACCCTGTGAAGACGAATTTATGTGCTTTTTTTGCCTCGGCGGGGAAGTGAGAGTGAGTGGGTGCCTTCGTCTGGCCATCCCGCGTAAGACTTCTCAGCGCGACACTCCTGTGATAAAAACGTAAACTCCAACTTCGTCAGAACAGCCTCCCACAAGCTGTACATGCTGCGTAGGCTCAGGACGCTGGGGGCACCGGCTGCTGAGCTGTGCAGTATATACACATCATTTATACTGCAAAACCTCATGTATGCCTACCCGGCGTGGTCATCCTCCCTTACCCTCACCAAACAACAGCAACTTGAGAAGGTACAGAAGAGGGCATTCAGGGTCATTTTAGGACCTAACTACCACGCCTACGACAATGCCCTGACCACCCTGAGTCTCCCGAGGCTCTCTGACAAGCACCAGGACGCCCTCAGAAAATTCGTCATCACCTTGCTTCACCATTCTCGCCACCGCCACCTTCTGCCACCCGACGCGCCTCCCCCCACCCCACCCGCTTCACCAGACACCAAAACAAACTCACCCCCTTCAGTGCGCCGCGAACCGATCTATTCAAACGAAGCGCAGTGCCGGCGATAGTGCGGATGGTAAACAATGCCCAGCAGTGATAGCCCTGTTAACCCAAAGGGCCGCGGTGTAGATTAGCACCTAGATGCCATCCTCTCTCTGACCCCTCCACACTACCCTCCCTCTCTCGTTTGTTTATTTCTAGCTTTCCCAACCCCTCCCTCCCCCCCCCTCTCTCTCCCTTTAGCTTAGCCTGTTTATTATTAATTTATTGTATTTACCAATTGTATATTTTTAGCCTAACGACTGCCATACCTTAATAAACCTGTTATTATTATTATTATTATTATTATTATAATTATTATTATTATTACACACACACACACACACACACACACACACACACACACACACATCTTCCTTGTCCCTTTAAAACTTTGCAGGAACCGAGACCGCATCACAGTAACTTAGACTTATATATTTTTTTAACTATTTCAGAAGTTTCAACTCGAGAGAAAGAACATGGTTTTCTGTTTGTATTTGTGTCGGTACTTCGTGATGCAGGTTACAAGGCTCTCAGTCTGGCCATGTTTACAACCATAGGATATTTACTTTTTACCTTAACAAAAACTAAAATGTTCTTCCTAATGGCAGGAAATCTTAGGCATAAATCTCTCTCTCTCTCTCTCTCTCTCTCTCTCTCTCTCTCTCTCTCTCTCTCTCTCTCTCCCCCCCCCCCCCCGTTGATGAGGCCACATAATAATAAGGAACGGCTCGGGGGGTGACTTTACATTCCATACCGATCTTCAAACAAATTAGGCAGGAGAGGGCACGTGTGGGCCGTCGCGCCTCTTGCAGTCTCCTTGTATCCTTGTGTATCCTTCTGTTTATCTGAAGAAATAAAAAAAAAACATCGAACACTAAGTTATTTTTGTTCTGAAGAAATGCGAAAACTATAAATTCAAGCGAGGCGATAAAGTGCAGCAAACGATAGTGGTCAATTATTTCAAGCCGAGTCATGTACCGCTGAAGTAACGCTCCTACAAATGTAGTTAATGCAAAAATAATAAGTTCCTTTAAAACTCACACTAACTGCTACGTTGTTGAATCACGAGAGAGCCGAGTGGTCTTGCAGGTTTGTACAGCAAGACCCTTAATCTGGTTCGCAGGTCTTTGTATAATCTAATGAGTCAATAATATTACTAAAGCTGGAACCCTCGATACAAGGCGACAAGCTTTATGTTGCCTGTTCTTCCATGTTCAATAATTTCATCCTTTTGTATATTTATTTACCTTTTCTTCTCCTTTCTCTCCTCCTTTTCTTCCTATTGCTCTTCCTCTTCCTCCTAGCCTCCCCACCCATTCACACACTCTCCTTCTCCTCTTCTTCGTCTTTCTCCTACTTATACTTATCTATAAACTAATCGCGTTACAAGGACCAACAAACAGATCCACACATCACCTTATCCCCGCCGCTGGCCAGGCCGTCTTGAGGCACCGTCACGCGGGTCCCACGAACACGTACCTGTCAAAGAGAGAGGACTAAAGTTAATCTCAGTTAAGGCGGCGATGAGCCAACGTTAGTCTAGGTTAAGGCAGGAAAGGCGCAAAGTTAGTGTCAGTTAAACCAGGAGGCAATTGAAGTAGGCTGTGATTAAGGCAGGTTGGAATCAAAGTTGGCCTCGACTATAAAAGAAAAAAAAATGGCCATGGTTAAGCAAGAAGGACACTCAATATCAACTTTATTACGCAAAATTTTAAACCGAATGCCGGGCCTTAAAAAATATCAATAATTTCGTGTGTGTGTGTGTGTGTGTGTGTGTGTGTGTGTGTGTGTGTGTGTGTGTGTGTGTGTGTGTGTCATCAATATTCATTTTATGTAACACACTATCAGGACTAATTACTTAAACGTGCCTCGCGGGGTAATGTTTTCCGTGTAATGAATGTTTACTTAAGATTACTTTTGAGGCCTCCCTTAAGACCCGGCGGCGCTGCAACCTTTAATTAAACATGAGGCTACCGACGCTGATATATTTACTGCGTCAGCCACCCACGTCACTCCGACCTGTCCAGATACACACACACACACACACACACACACACACACACACACAGGCACTCTCTCTCTCTCTCTCTCTCTCTCTCTCTCTCTCTCTCTCTCTCTCTCTCTCTCTCTCTCTCTCTCTCTCTCTGTAGCTCCCTTTCAAGCTCTTCCAGGCTTCACGTGAGGGGGTTTGGGGCGAGGATCAAGAGGGAAAATAAAGCAGCTAGATACGTATTTCTGCCACCGCTCAAAGATTCAAAGGATGGGGCTTATGTAAGGCCCACTGACGCTAAAGGTCTTAGTGGAGGTGATGGTGGTTGTCGTTCCTATATGTATTACTGTACGTACATCTAAATCATCTTATCTATACGGAGTGCGCTCACTACCAGCACCACCACCACCTCCAGCCTTCTCTTCTACCACTGCTCCCTCCAGCTTCTAGTGCTACGGTTACTACTTCTGATGTAGCCACAACAACTTCTACCACTACTGCTATTACTGATATACTTCTGATCCTCTTCTTTTCCATTCTGGCAACGAAATTAGCCAAAGGGAAAAAATAGTCTTGCCCATAAAATTCATCCAACAAACCAGTCGCCGAGAATCAGGCAATTCCAACCAGTCAACATGAACCACTCAACACCAGTCTCCAGCACTCAGGCATCACCGACCACAAACCAACAAACAGACACCATACACCAGTTACCTGTTACCACGATCCAGTCACCATGCACCATCCAGCCACGACGGACAAGTCATCATGAACCAGTTACCACTCATCGACCAATCACCGCCAACCACTCACCGCCAATCTCTCCACACCATCCACTCGCCACCACCCAGGCACCGGTAACCAGTCACCACTCACCATCCATTACTACGAACCACTCACCGCCACTCCCTCCACACTATCCACTCACCACCACCCACGCACCAGCAACCAGTCACCACTCACCATCAACCACTCACCGCCGATCCTTCCACACCATCCACTCACGATCACCCAGGCACCGGCAACCAGTCAGCACCACCAACAGCACCTTACGTAAGCATCTCCCAAGGGCGACCAGCCACGTGTTGGAAAATTACTCTTGTTTTACCTGATTCTGCGTGAATTTCCCATGGGGTACTAATAGACTGGCAGGCAGGTGGAAAGTCTGGTTGGTAGGAAGGTAGAGGTAGGAAAGGCAGGTAAACAAACAGAGGAGATAAGTGTGTCCATCGTGTCGAGTTTGTGTTCACGATTCTCTCTAAAGGAGATGATCAAAGATAAGCTTCGGGGAGCAACCTGAGCCAAGCAAGATGGTGCCACTGTAAATACCTGCCTGCGCCACAACTGACCGGGGCCAATTATCAGGCCCCATCAAGAAAGCCTACACGCGCCAGAGAACAAAACGTAAAAAATGAATTAAAAAAGTCATCCTATCCTCTCCCCATTCAACTCCTCCCGAATCTAACTGCTCCTGTACATACTCTTCTACCTTTTCTCTCTCCCAGCCAATACTCTTCTTTCCCTATCTCCCTTTCTCCCCATCCTCATTCTCTCCTACCACCCACTGCTTTCCTTATCCCTTATTCTCTCTGTTTTCCTTCCCTTTCTATTTTTACCATTTCCCTTACGCCTTTACCTAACCCCGCGACTCCCTTTCCACCCTCCAGCATCCCCATCCATCCAATTCTCCCTTGCTACTCTCCTGTCAGGCTTACAGATTGCACCCTCCGTACCACTATGCTATATTTAGGATTCATGCTCTCTCTCTCTCTCTCTCTCTCTCTCTCTCTCACCACTCACAATATACTGTCCGACGTGAGGCTATCAGTGTACACAAGAGGATGCCTGTGTGCTTTAGTTTATTTGTTTGGTTGTTTATACACGCAGGTAAAAGAGGAAACAGGAAACAAAAGATGCCCATGGATTGATTTACGATTTCTCATTCATCCCGCCGCGAGCAACAGTTATTGGTTATGTATAGTCTTTGTGAGTTCAGCTTCCATTTCTTCTTTCCTCTTTTATTTGAGTTCCCTCTTCATTTTTTATCTTTCATGCTCTTTATTCTCCTTGATTTTTCCATTTTTTATATCGGTTTCTTTTTCTTCTTCTTCTTCTTCTCTTGTATCTTGTCTTTCTTTCTTCTCCTTCTCCTTCACCTCTCACCTACATCGCCTTTTATCGGTCCTCAACTTTTTCTTCTTCTTTCTTCTTCATGTTCCTCCTCCGGCCACGCCTCCTCCTCCTCTCCAACTTTCATCGCTCAATTCTCCTTGATGTGTGTGTGTGTGTGTGTGTGTGTGTGTGTGTGTGTGTTGGTCATTGTGTGGAGTGGGGGGGGGTGCGTGTGGGCGTCCCTGTGTTTGGTAAGCAAGGGCCGTGGATGCTGGGGCAGGAGATAATGGAGATGCCCCAGGAAGTCCATCAGGGCAAGTAAATATTAAACACATACCTCTCTCTCTCTCTCTCTCTCTCTCTCTCTCTCTCTCTCTCTCTCTCTCTCTCTCTCTCTCTCTCTCTCTCTCTCTCTCTCTCTCTCTCTCTCTCTCTCTCTCTCTCTCTCTCTCTCTCTCTCTCTCTCTCTCTCTCTCTCTCTCTCTCTCTCTCTCTCTCTCTCTCTCTCTCTCTCTCTCTCTCTCTCTCTCTCTCTCTCTCTCAAACACTCACACACACACACACACAAAAAAAAAAAAAAAAAAAAAAAAAATCCCCCATCACCCTCGCAAAACAAACAAACCTCTTTCCCATGCTCAAAGCCACCCACGCACGCACGCACACGTATCCTCCCTCTCCCAATCCCGACACACAGGAACCCTCCCGCTCAACCCAATCCCTCTCTCCACCACAGACACATAACCTTTACCGCAACGACACACACACACACACACACACACACACACACACACACACACACACACACACACACACAGCGAAGGGTAACAGGCAGGGCTACGTGGATCGGTGGGAGTAGCATCCTCATGAGCCTTAGGCCTCTGCAATAAGCCGAGATTCCGCCACATTCCCGCGCGTGGGTCCCGTCACGGCGCCTGACAGTGGGGAGCTCCGAGCCGCTGAAATCCTTCCTTCTGACACACCGGAATGTTGTACAAGGGAAAAACAAACCCGATTTCTGACCCATTTTCGGCTTATAAATGTATTCACGTATATCCTGTTATTCTTGCCTCTGACACAGGAATGTTGGAAGCAAAACATAAACTGATGCCTACTCCATTTGCGTGTTTTAAAATCATAAACACAAATAAGTGTAATTATTTCTGTTAACACCATGACTGTTTTATGGCAGAGGAGGAAGACCGAGATAAAGTATTGCCCCCAACACGCTACTCCTGTTACGATTGAAAATGATAATAACCATAATTCTAATGAATTACTCGATTTGAAAGTCTTGGGAAAACAAATTTAGAAAAGCAAATATCTGATAAACACGATTTTATATCCCCGATGATGGAGAGTCATAATAAACACAACTGAGTCTGATTCATTTACGCGTTAGGAAGTCCAGACAACTTAAGGCAAATTAGTTAAATGAATATCGGATAAAGTATCTTAAATGTGAAAAGTCAGGTAAGAATTTAATAAACCTAATTGTGAAACACATCAACAACCACTCTCCCTCACCTCTCACTCCCACCCTGTCTCCCTCCCATGCATTCCGATAGCATGTATTGTTTGTATGTTGGTTGGTTTGTGTGTATGTAAGTAGATAAGTAGGTAGATAGAAACGTATATGTAGACAGATAAAGGTATGTAATAGATAAAAAAATAGATGAACAAAGATGGACAAACATAAATAGACTTATATAAAGATATAAGGAGATTCAAACACACTGACCTATTCAACAGTAACTAATTTCTATACCCTTACTCGAGTATTTCCTAAGCAGGTTAGACAGCACCACCACAACCACAACAACAACCCGCCGATGCGACACAACACCCACGCGGCCTCACAGGCGAACCCAACAGCCATGAGACACGTGCGCTGATGGTTGCCTTGGAGGCTCCGATAAACAAGCGGGAATCTATCATGGGACAGGACGCCTCAAGGACACAGCTGCCTGCCCTTTGTTCCTCGTCGGCGGAGGGGATGGCGGTGATGGCAGCTGCTCCCCCTGCACGCCCTCAGGAGCAGCATGTCAGCACGTGGGAGCGCCGGGGGCAGGTTCATCACGGCTCATTCATGCGAGTGCCGTTCAAGGAGCGCCACAGAACGGCATTACACCGTCCACGGCCCTGCCGGCATCAGCCCGGCGCGGCGTGAGTGTCGGCAAAGTGGTTACCCTGTGTAATATTGCCTCATCTGTGACGATACTCATTGGTGTGTGTGTGTGTGTGTGTGTGTGTGTGTTATGATCATCGAGCACGTAGGAGGACTCACATCTAGGACCTTAAGAAATTAATTAGCAATCGGCTCAGCAACAGATCACCAACATTATATTAATAGTCGAATTATCACTATTTACGTACGGGGTCAAGCGATTTTCCTTCATATTCTTCACCATTACAGTTATTCGACTCATTAAATAAAAGGCCATAACAGTGAGCGCTAACTATAAAATGCATTACTGGCAGCGTCCGTACACAAGAAATTGGAGACATTTGCGAATTAGCCCCAAATATGAAGGGAACAAAAGAGTGAGGCACCACTATCTTCCACACCAAAAATCAGGTAAAAAGAAGTGAGGAAAAATCCGCTTAAGAAAATAAAGGAAACTAAATAACCAGATATTGAAGGGCGGGTGGAACGTAGAGGGGAAGAAAATTATCTAAAATTCAGAGCAAGCAATTTACTTTCTTCTTTCTCGTATTCCAAGTCACCAGTCAGACACGCATGCACCAGGTTGCCGCAGTCCCTCCATACACATGCTGATCAGCTGGTGTTGCTACTATTCTGTTACGTGATGGTTAGAGACTCGGGGAAAGCTGACAACATCCATAGTTTAGTGCGATACGTTAAGCTGGTATGTTTAATGCATCACACACACACACACACACACGGACGCGCGCACACTCACTCATTCACTCACGCACGCACGCACGCATGTACGCTCTCTCTCTCTCTCTCTCTCTCTCTCTCTCTCTCTCCCCGTCATTAAACGCTTCTTCATCTCGTCCCATTCAGTCAGTCTGTACATGCCTTCGTCAGGGGCCTCCGTAAAAGCGCCGCTGACGTCAACACAGGCATCGGGTAATCTTCAGAGTTCAAGCAAAAAGCGAGTGCGGTGCCGCTTCCTGGGTCACTGTCCTCCCCTACAAACCAGTGTGCAGACCGGTTTTGCCCCTTCTGATTGTTTCCTGAGTCAGTGTCCTCCCCTCCTGATTAATTCCTGGGTCACTGTCCTTCCCTACAAACCAAAGTGTGCAGACCGATTTTGCCCCTTCTGATTGTTTCCTGGGTCAGTGTCCTTATAGCCGGCACAAATGCTATTGCCTGCTTAGTGAGTCAAGTCATCCGCTAAATAAAGAGACAATTTGTCATGCCTTGCTGCGGTACGTCTTTCTTGCAATGGCTGTTCCTTCTTTTAATGTCGCAAACGTATTGAGAGGAGAGAAGGGTGGGAGGAGCAAGGGTATAGCACGCTCTTAATCAAATGATGAAGGAAAAGCTATATTAGTCGTACAATAAACCAATGCAAATTTTTCTAAACTGACTAATCTAAACTCACAATTTCGACCACTCACCTTCAGAGCTCCAGATCATACTGCAAGCAACGAAATCACTATTAAAGAGACGAAGGAAAGGGGAAGGTAGCGACAACGTTAACCTACGACTTTCTTGGGTCACTAGTATAGGGAAGAGAGCGTCGGACGAGCCCTTAAACTTAAAGGATGAGGGAGAGGGAGAATAGCAGAGCCATTTCCCCGCCTCCACGACACCGCTGCGAACCAACCCGAGTAGCGTCACCACACACGAGGGAGACATTGCCGGTAAGGGACTGCGTGTTAAGGGGCCGATTGTACAGGCCGGGCGAGTGCTGCTGAAATTTTATCTTGGTGGGGTCGTGAGGGTGAACGAGGAGAGAAAGGAGGAGGAACACAATGAAACACAAAGGAAGAACAAACAACAGCAGACCTGGTGTTCCTTACAAGGCTGTTTGTGACAAGCTACACTAACTATCTAATCAAGGGTGGAAGATGAACAGCAAAGGCGAAGGCTCCTCCCAACCCTTCCATCCCTCCAGCCAAAGCTGGCAGGAAAGGAAAAAGAACCATGCAGCATGGAAAAAACTGCGTGGAAATTATGTAAGAAAGAGGAAAGAACTACCATTACAGCTACCACTAACAAGTCGAAAAAAATGGACAAGGACACCTGTATTCGAAAGAACTTAACGTTATTACGACAATGAGTAATATCTTAGTTGCTGGTTGGATTCAAAATACTTGTCTAATCTATTGTTGAAGGCCGTAACTATTGTACTATCAACGACATAACAGGGTAGAGAATTCCAAACATTAACGACTCGATTGAAGAAGTGTTTAGCTTCGTGCGACGAGAATCTTTTACCAAATATCTTGAAATTGTAATTTCTTCTTGTTCTATTTGATCGATCAATTGTAAAGTAATCTTCCGCATTAATATCACTGAATCCTTTAAACATTTTAAACACTTTTATAAGATCGCCTCGAATACTTCGTTTTGATAGGCTGAGTAAATTTACTTCCTTTAGCCTTTGTTCATAAGAAAAAAAATTCAATCTAGGAATCATTTTTGTTATTCTCCGTTGAGCCCGTTCTAACTTTTCTACGTCTTTTCTGTAATAGAGAGACCAAAACTGTACACAGTACTTTAGATGGGTCGAACCAGCGAATTATACAGCTTTAATATTACTTTTTCCGATTTATTATTAAAGACTCGTCCGATGAAGCCAACCATTTTGTTTGCGGTTTTAACTACCTCTGCACAATGCTGACTTGGCTTTAAATCGCTTGATATAGTGATTCCAAGATCCTTTTCTTTACTTACTGCAGAAAGTTGTTGGCCATTCATTACGTACGGAACGCGATTTATATTGTTTCCGATGTGTAACACTTTACATTTGTCAACGTTGAATTAGTTTAGTCTAGATCTGAGTGTAAGGCTTCCTCGTCGAGTGTCGTAGTTACCTTACTAACGATTTTGTGTCATCCGCAAATTTTGATATTTTACAAGAGAGCCAATCATCCATATCATTAACATAAATTAAGAAGAGCATGGGATCAAGCACTGAGGAAGAGGAGGAGGAGGAAGAGGAGGAGGAGGAGGAGGAGGAGGAGGGAGAGGAGGAAAACAAAGAAGAGGAGGAGGATATAAAGTAGTTTCTCGTTAAGGCCGTGAAACAGAAATGGAAAGAAAGGAAACATGGACGGAAGGAAAAAGGAAGGACGGTAGGCAAACTTATACAATGGAAGGAAGAAAAGAGTGAAGAAAGGAAGAAGAACATCATGGAAGAATGAAATGAGGAGGAAAAGAACGAATGAACGAATGAAAGAATCAATGACAGCAGAGAGGAAGAAGGGAGACACGAAAAAGGGAAAGAAGAAATTCAGAGAGGGTAAATGCAGTATAGGTTTGGCTAAGGAAAGCTAGATAAAACCCCCCAAAAAGGATGCAGACTAATATAAAAAGACGTCAATGAGGCCAGTCAGACTACGCACGCTAGCTGCTGTTAGTCGGTATCAGGACACCTCTCCTCCCGAATTTGACCTTGCTTTTGGCCACCTCTTCTGATTCTTTTATGGGAGCATCGATTAGCGGGCTTTTTTTTTATCATTGTTTTCTTTTTTTGTGCCCTTGAGCTGCCCCCTTTGTTGTAAAAAAAAAAAAGAAAAAAAAAGTAATCTGCTGTTAATATGCCCTCATAGTTTAACCTTCATATGACTTTCAATCACATCACTATCAGCTTTATTCACATGCACACAACACATCTCCGTAAATTGTCACACTCACCACTAATGTGTCCTTGGGATAAATAAACCTAATTTGCAACTATTGCCACGGGTCGTAATATCATATCTCACTGCTAGACATCCATCAGGAATCTATGCATGGATGAGTGAATGAATCAATTAATGAAGTAAGTTGGGAAATAAGGAATGAAGGAAATAAGGAAGAAAGGAAGGAGGGTAGAAGAGCGAGACGGTCAATACAGAAAGGGCTGAGGTTGGGCTTATCAGGGTAATAACAGGAAAAATGAATGAACGAAGAAATGAATGAATATAAAATGATGGTAATAAATAGAAGGGTAAAGAAAAAGATGCAAGAAGAAGGGAGACAGCAAACCCGGGGGGCAAGCAACAATGAAAAAAGAAAGGAAGGAAAAAGAAAATGGAGACAGCAAGGAGAGATTTGGAGGTTGGGCAATGGAGCTAACAATGGGAAAATGAATGAACGAATGAATGAATAGAAAAAAATGGAAATAAAGAAGGAAGGAAAGAAAATTACGAAAAAAAAAGTCAGAAGTAAAACCACGCAAGCAAGCAACGAAGAACACAGACAGGAAGAAAGAAGAGAAGTGGGAAAGCAAGGATGGAGAAGTTTCAAGCTAGGGCAGTTCGGCTAACAGTAGGAGTTCTCGTTCTGTCCAAGGCCTCACAGTGAAGCAGGAAGGGAGCGGCGAGGAGGAGCCGGCGCGTGGAACAAGGCAGAATAAACATGCAGATGGAATCGGAGTGTTACTATGCTAATCCGGAAACTTGCCCCGCTGTCTTTAATTTGCTTGGCGTGGAACCAGGCTTTGAGAGGCGGACGAAAACAGGTTAATAGAACAGAACATGCGGCAGACAGCATTACATTGACATTAATCGACGCTGGGACCGGAAGGACGCGTCGGATATGGCCAAAAGCGCTCTTCACGTCACGCCACGCTCTGTCCTCCCTCATTGCAGGCCACACACGCCAGCCCACGCCAACACACCACGCCTTATCAAACCAAAAGAACAACTATAATTACTGCTGTTACTACTACTACTACTACTACTACTAGTACAACTACTACTATTATTTATACTATTAAACGAGAACAGCATGTACGAAGGAGTCCTCATAGTTAAAAGAAGAAATGGTCATCAGCATGCTAACTGTTTCTTATTTCTCTTAAGCTCCTCCTCCTCTCTCCTTCTCTCTCTCTTTCTCTTTCTCTTTCTCTTCCTCTTCCTCCTCATCCTCATCACCATCATCATTATACTAATCCTAATTCTAACCATCTTCATTTCGTTGTTCTAGATCTTCTTTATCTATCTTCTCCCTCCTCCTCCTCCTTCTCCTAACCATTATCCTTATTCTTGCAGCTATTTCTTCTCCTTTTTCCCTTACCCCTCTTTTTTTATTATTCTTAATCCTTCTCTTCTTCCTGCTCTCCTTTTTACCCAACATTCTTGTTATTCTGCTCCCTTTTCCTCCATTCCGTTGCTGTTTGTCTGTCTCGTATTTTGCCTCCTCCTTGTGTTTCCCTTCCTCCTCATCACATTGAGCTTCTTCCTCCTCCTCCTCCTCCTTCTCCTCATGATTGTGCGAGAGGGAAGACAACCCTAGTTCTATCTTTCCATTACACCGAGGCAGAGATGAGATAAACAAGAGGGAGAGAAAGGGAGACAGGGGTGGACGCGTAGGTAGTAGACTCAATACATATGAATATTGAGAGGGACCTTGTCAATACAGCACCGCGTCCGTTACTACCGCTATCACCTTCAACGTGCTCACCCTCGGCACACAGTTTCTTCGATCATTCAATTCCTACGACCGCTACTACTACTGTGACTACTACTACTACTATGACTACTGCTATTACTACTACTACTACTACTACTACTACTACTACTACTTCTTTGAGACTAACAGAAAATATATAACGTGGGTGAGAAATCTTCCTCTCTAAAAAAATATTAATGACTCTAGATTTTGAGAGAGAGAGAGAGAGAGAGAGAGAGAGAGAGAGAGAGAGAGAGAGAGAGAGAGAGAGAGAGAGAGAGAGAGAGAGAGAGAGAGAGAGAGAGACTGCGTGTGGGTCTAAAACTCAGGATAAACTCTTGCTCCTTTGAAATGAAACTAAATTAAAACATCATACATATGAGATGAAATAGCTATTAGGGAGGGGAGGAGGAGGAGGAGGAGGAGGAGGAGCACAAAGAAACACACAAAATAAGCACAAACAACAGCAGATCTGATGGTCCTTACAAGGCTGTTTGTGACAAGCTACACTAACTATTTAATTAAAGGTGGAAGATGAAGGACAGCGAAGGCGAAGGCTCCTCCCCATCCCCCCATCCCTTCAGCCAAAACAGGCAGGAAAGGAAAAAGGACCATGCAGTATGGAAAAACTGCATGGAAATTATGTGGGAAAGAGGAAAGAACTACCATTACAGCTACCACTGACCGGGCGATAAAAACGGACAAGGACACCAGTATTCGAAAGAACTTAATGTTATTATGACAATGAGTAATCACTTATTCACTCATTCCTGTCTCCACGCATTTCCCCTACTCTCACCATTTTTTGCCAACTCATTCCCTCACCTCCTTTTGTTCCCGCTCATTCACACATTAACACCCATCCAGCTAGCCATCCACCCGTCCATCCATCCATTCATCCTTCCTAAGGTCCGACAGACACTGGATTCCAGAGTTATGGAAAAACACGATGAATGAATGGACATAGAAGAAAGAGAGAGAGAGAGAGAGAGAGAGAGAGAGAGAGAGAGAGAATATCAAAGACGTCGTTGAACTGTGAAATAAAGGCGTAAGCAACTAAGAGAAGCAACGATCTTGTTTAATGAAGAAAGAGGAGCCGGCAAAGAGACCACTAACAAATGAATAGAAGCAGGGAGGTGTAAGTAAAGACGTCAGTGGCAACGCTAATGAAAGGAAGACATTGATTAGTGAATAACAGAATGCAGATCAAGAAAAAGGAGAAGGATGCAAAGGCAGGAATAACGGTCGCACCGAGAGACCTGAGAACCCAGGAGCTCAAGTTGCTATTAATTTACTTTCCTGCATCCTTCAATCGCTGCTCGCGCGTTCCCTTGTATTGTCTCACTGAAGGCCTTTATTGATAGTCTTGTTTCTTAGACTTACCGCCTGGTGGAACGAGGAAGAGAAATGATAAAAAGAAAGAAGAGACAAGAAGAATGGCAATGAAAAAAAAATAAAGGAGGGAAGGAGAAATGAAAAGAGTACGAAAAGGGTGAAATAATGAAGGAAGATGAAAGGATAAAGGTAAGGAAAGGAAGATCGAACGGAGGAGGAAAAGAAGGAGGAAAGGAATGAAGGAAGGAGATAAGGAAGAAAGGAAAGAGATAAGGATGGAAAGAAGGAAGGACAAGAAACACGTCTTTCTACAATAACCTCATAAAATCCCCTCTTCCCATTCTCCCATCAATGCTCCTCCTGCCTTGAGTCCTTTCCCTCATTTTTTTGACTGCCTCCCCATCTTTCTTTCTTTCTTTCTCATGCCTCCTCCCCATCTCTCTCTCTCTCTCTCTCTCTCTCTCTCTCTCTCTCTCTCTCTCTCTCTCTCTCTCTCTCTCTCTCTCTCTCTCTCTCTCTCTCTCCCCCCATTCCTTCCTTCTTCCTTTATCTTTTCTTCTCCCTCCTAACCTCCTTCCTTCTCTCACCGTCTCCATCACCCATCCCCTCCCCCCTCTCCCCCACACTTCCGTGCCCCCCGAGATTATGTATTTTTCCCCTCATTACTGGAGCTAATCATTACCATAAACAGGCCGGCGGAGTAAAATGTAAACAAGAGGCTGAGGCGGACGCACCTAATCCCCTCCCTTGTGCGGCGGTATTACCAAAACAGTAAACCTCACCCCTCCATATTTTGATGGGTGAGCCGTGCCGTGCCGAGCCGGGCCGAGGAGAGGCGTGGCGAGAACACTCTGCCGAGGCGTCTCCAGGAATGCACCACTTGCCATCACCACCACCACCACCACCTAGACCACCACCACTATCATCATCGTCGTCAATGATATCGCCACATGTTGTGTTGTGTTGGGATTATGGTTATTCATTCACCGTGCAGGGATGTGTTGTGTTGTGTTTTGCTGTGACATCTATGAGCACAACCCTCACTACCACCACTACCAACAACACAATCACCACTAGTACCACCATATTTTGTTGTATTGTGTTGCTTTGGGATCACAGCCATTCACTCACCGTGCAGGGATGTGTTGTGTTGTGTTTTGCTGTGACATCTATGAGCACAACCCTTACTAACACCACTACCAACAACACCATCACCACTAGTACCACCATATTTTGTTGTATTGTGTTGCTTTGGGATCACAGCCATTCACTCACCGTGCAGGGATGTGTTGTGTTCTTGTGATGAGACCCATAAACACAACCTCACTACCGCCATCACTATCACCATCATTACCACCACCACAACCACCACCACCACTCCCATTACCACCACCACCACCACCGTCCCTACCACTCTCATTACCACCACCGCTACCACCACCACCATTCAGCATCGCCCAACATCAACGACACCATCTCTTCCTTCCTATTGACTCCCTTCAAGTCACCTCTTGACTCTGTTTCTTTCTCTAGTCATGCCTCCTCTCCATTCGTCCTCTTCCTTTTCCTTTTCATTTCATTTCTTTATGTTCACAAAATTCTTCCTTGATTGTGATTCAATTTGATATAGTTGTTGATGCTGTTGTTGTTTTTGTTAAGTCTACCGAGTCAAGCTAAGCGATGCAGTAAAGACATCGGCAATTTATAATCACAACCCGAGTCATCTTTCAGTGGAAGAACTTTTTTTGCTGAAGCAGTTCATGCAAATGCAATTCAGTTATTCAATGCAGTTATTCAAAAACCGTACCGGTCCCTACATCTACTTATTTGCGGCAGGAGTGAACTGAACACTCCAGTTTATTCAAACATAAGGTGTTTTAATCTGCTGGGCAGGTCACAAAAGTTTCTAACGAATGAATCAAAATACGAGAACGGGCAGCGTCATCATCAGCCAAGAGGTTTTACGTTGGCTCCTCTTCTGTGTTTCCATGTTTCCTCCTCCTCCTTCCCCTCCTCCTTGACCTCACCTCCATTTAATTATTTTTTTTTACTTTCCTATTCGAATTCCTTTCTCATCTTCATCTGTCTTCCTTTTTCCCCAATCCTTTCCAAAATAATTTCCTCGTTCTCCTCCCCTTCTTCCTCCGTTCGTGCCGGAAAAAAACACCACCTAATTATTTTCATCCTCATCTTCCTAGCCCTACCTGCCCTCCCTCCCTCCGTCATTTCTCCGCTTCACCATTCTCCTCTTCCTCATCCTATTCTTCTTACTCCGCCTATGTTTTCCCTGTGCGTGGAGCGGCCTATTTAAGATCCCGCCTTGAATACTAATTATGGACTAAAGGAAAAAAATCACGCTTTATCGTGTTGGCCCGGGGAGGTGAGTGAGGTAACGTGCGACGGTAATGAAACAGGCAGGCAGTGTGTGTGTGTGTGTGTGTGTGTGTGTGTGTGTGTGTGTGTGTGTGTGTGTGTGTGTGTGTGTGTGTGTGTGCGCGCGCGCGTGAGTGTGTGTGTGTGTGTGTGTGTGTGTGTGTGCGCCTCCACCGTCGTACTGTACGTATGCCCCTACACATGAGAGAATTGATATCAAGGTAGTAGTAGTAGTAGTAGTAGTAGTAGTAGTAGTAGTAGTAGTAGTAGTAGTAGTAGTAGTGGTAATATTAGTCGTGTTTTCTTTTTCTTGGTGATTCCTTTTTCATTCACTATTTCGTAGCTCATCCTTCATCTTCATATTATTCATTTCTTTACTTTTTCTTTCTTGCGCTTTCTGTTCCTACTTTCAGCATTTCTGTCCTTTCTCTTTTTTTTTCTCTCATCGTCTTGCTTCTTTCCGTCCTTCCATCCCTGTTTCCTCCTTGCTTCGTTTTTCCCTTTCTTTCCTAACTCCTCTCTTTCTTCCCTACCTTTCTTTGTCTTTTCTCTCGCTTTCTTTTACCGTTCTTTGGGGATTAAGATCAGCAAGTTCCCGGACCAAAAGGCTGGGTCAAAGATCTGCGTTTTACTCTTTTTTTCAATTAACTTGGCACACTCGGGCTGAAAACGACAGTCCGTCTTGTGCCTGAGCGCCGGGGCTGTGAATAATGGAGCAGCCGGCGCGCCTTGGTGAGGGAAAAGTAAAGGACAAGAAAAAAACAATTCTCTCTCTCTCTCTCTCTCTCTCTCTCTCTCTCTCTCTCTCTCTCTCTCTCTCTCTCTCTCTCTACATACATATTTGGTACCAAAGGAAAGCAAATTAAATGTATTATTCATAAATGGGAAGAAATATGGTTGAATACTAAATAAAAATGAAAAATAACATGTATAATAAGGCGCTTAATATAGGTTGATTTATATAGTGAAATGATTATATAAAAATAGCAACTTTTTATATATATATATATATATATATATATATATATATATATATATATATATATATATATATATATATATATATATATATATATAGATATCTTAAAATGATTTTAATACAAGATAGTCAACATATTGCAGTGTTCATATATGAATTTTCATGCAGATATATTATTTTTTGTGGCGTCAGGAAGGTTTTTCGTCGCGGCGTGAAATGAGTCAGATTCGGTGAATTTTCGTCGCGACTTCTGGTCAAGCTCAAGCAAAAACTACTGAAGCTAGGAAGGCGTGCTTGGTGGCAAATGAAAGCTCTATTAATACAGATTAATAATCATAAAAAAATTGGAAAACACTAAATAAATAAAGTTATACGCAGAGAGCTAGGACGTGTCCAAATCGCGGCAAAAGGGCCGAAAACTAGGCTGTTTTGTGACGGCTCGACGACAAACTTTAAATCGACCTATCAAAAAATCCTTCGAGCTGGTTAAACTACATTGCCAAGAGGGGCTATATGCCAAATTACAGCCTTATAAAGGCAATAGCAATGCCACACTAGGCAAAAACGGCAAAGTGTCTGGAGTTCGACAAAATCGCTCTCAAAAGGGTTCACGTTTGGAGCTCTAGCGACGAAACTACTGGGAGTAGGGAAATGTTACGCATCATACTGGAAAGCACATTGGTAGCGCTAAAGTATTTGTTAAATAAGTTTTTTGAAATTCTCAAACAATGAGTGGGTTTCGAGATTGGGAGCTCAAAAATAGTTTTTTTTCAGAGTCGTTTTCAGCGAATTTATTCGATTTTTTACCATTTTGAGTCGGTTTTTAGGCCCGGTCGCCTGATAAAATAATATAGCCCTTTCATGTTGCCGTCGATTGATACCACAAACATTTCTGTAGGGCCAGAAATAAGGGAGTTATGGCGATTCGCACCAAAGCGGTTGATTTTCCAAAATTCGCGGCTTAATAACAAGGGCGCCGCAAAATCAAAAGTCAGCCGTCCATTACTTGAGATGTCACTGACTCTACCCGAGCCACCTTGAACCCCAGTAGTCTTACCCCTTCACCACTCCCTCTACCGGTGTCTTCCCCACTCCTTCATTCCCCTTCCTGCCTTTTGCTCCACCTCCAGACCAAAGCAAACACTTTCAACACCCACTTTTCCTTCCCCTTCACTCCTCCTCTCCCGTTCGCTGCCCTCCCCTGCACTCCCTCCCCATCCCTCCTCAACCACTGCCTCTCTCAGTGTTCCCATCCCATCCTCGCCTCCTCCACACCCCGACCCCACCTTCCCCCTTCCCCGCCCGCCCAATCTTGCCACATTCATTCGTTGCTCCGCCAAGGTGAAAAATTTGAAGAGTTTTCACCGTCCGGCTACACTGAATGGAGGCGTTTTTGCCTTTGACTTGCCTGGACACGGAGCATTTTTAAGGAAGAGGTACGCTTTTTGGAAATGTTTTCTTTTTCCTTTTCTTTCTCTTTTATCTTAGATGGAGGTAATTTTTTTTGTGTGTGAGAAAGGTTCACTTTTAAGGGACTGGTAGTTCTCGTATCCTCAAGCAGGTGGAAAATACTGATACTCTGGGCATGCTAACAGCCAGACTCTCTATACTTGTACTACTTCTCCTCCTCTTTGTCAGTCGAGATTATTCATACATATTTTCCTCTCACTGAGCGTTGTGTATGAAGTGATGTTCAAAGGGTCTCTCCAGCTGCTGCTCGGGGGAAATGCATGAACTACCTCGTCATTTATATGTTGAATAATACATACATGCAAGGTACATTTTTCCTCACATGGAGGCGGCATATTAAGTGACATTCTGGGTACACCCGACGCTGCTGCCTTTCAATATACACGAACATTCTTCCTCCTCCTCGTCCTCCCCCATTCCCTCCTGCTCCTCCTCGTCCTGCCTCCTACTCGCCTCCTTGTTTTCGCAGCATGTAATTGACATTTTGAGCATGCCAACAGCCAGCCACTAAATCTTGAACACGTACTTCTCCACACTTTCCCTCTTGGCCAGATTAGTTATTCATATTTGTGTGTGTGTTCTTAACTCGAGCAGACCGCGGGCTGTGGACACGAACATGAAATACGCCAAAACTCCCCAAGTGCTTTGAGCAGAGTTGAAAAAATCACATTAATAATAAAATTATGACAAGATTCAAGTGGAATTAGTGAAACAAATGAAAATATTAGCGATTCAGACGGTTGTGACAGTAATAAGCGGAGATAAGAAAAATAAAAAAAACAGGTTCAGGCGTTAACATAAAAAATAGTGAGTGTGGTTAAGAAGGCAAGGATATTCACTTCAACAGAATATAGCGAAGATTAATAAAAAAGGAGGTGATTGAAGAATAAAAAAAAAAATAATGATAATAATAAGCAAAGAGATTCAGAAGGAAAAAAAAAATGCGAATAAAAGCCAAAGTTTCAGGAGGTATAAAAAGAGATTCAGTGAGTACAAACAACCCGGTAGCAGCGACGGGCCAAATTTGTGGCTTTACCGTGTAGCAGCGACGGGCCAAATTTGTGGCTTTACCGTGTAGCAGCGACGGGCCAAATTTGTGGCTTTACCGTGTAGCAGCGACGGGCCAAATTTGTGCCATGATATAAACCCCCAAAAATAGATGATACATAATCTGATCACAAATGCTTTGATGTATGTTATTAAATGGTTTGTGTGAGGGGTGATTTTTCTCATTTTTCTCGCATGGAGGGACCATTAAGAAACATGATTCCCTTTGCTACCGGGGTTACTAAGAAATTAAACGAAACAAAATACATACAAGGGGAAAAAATCTACCTTTAATAAGAAACAGGAGACTCAGAAGGACGAAAAACATAGCTAATAAAAAAACAAGATACAGGAGGTAAAAAACAATAAAAGACCAGAAGAGATTCGGTAGGGGGAGGAGAAAGAAAACTATTCAAAAATAACACAAACAGGGACAAGAATACTAAAACAAACGGTAATAAAAACAGTAAAACTAAAATCTAAACACCCAAAATGAAAAAAAGAAAATAAGAGCATCGAAAAAAAAAAAAATGGTGTTACTAAAACTTTGAAGATTCATTTATTTACCTCCTCGGCCAAGACATGAAGCGCCGCACCGGGCACACACTTAAAACACCGCCGCGGAACATCCCTCAGAGGTGCGGGATTACTTATTCACGAGTGCGTCTCAGCCAACACGAGGACGGCGAGGGGCGGAAAAAAGAGAGAAAATAAATAGTTCCAAAAAAAAGTCAATATCAAAGAAGCTCCACCTGAGTTATGATTTAAATGCACTCTGATCTGTGCCGACTGAGGAATTGCTGTTATCTTTCTTTTTGTTCTGCTTTAAAATTATATCTTTCCTTCGTTTCTCTACACTCAGAAGAAAAAAAATGCGTTGAGGAACACGTACAAGTGAGAGGACGAGAATGAGGGAGAATAATAGACGGGAACATGACGCGGGTAAGGAAAAATATAGAACAGGACTGACATGTGAAAAAGAGAGAGAGAGAGAATTAATCCAAGCCGGTAAATTACTTAGCCACAGTAAGACAGCACGCACGCACGCACACACACTCTCATGTATATCTTTTCCCCCACTCCACAGCTTGATTAGAAGGGAGACGAATAGTCTTGTGAAACCTGTCCAGAAGAGAAAAGTGATGAAGTTGCGCCTCGCCAATAGAGAATACAATAAACTAATAGTAAATAGGCTACACTAGAGGGAGGGAGAGGTGGGGGGTGGTTTGGGAGAGCTAAAACTAGAGACATAAGGGAGAGGGAGGGTGGTGTGAAGGGGGCACTTAGAGGGGTAGCGGCGAGGTGCTAATCTCCACCGCGGCCCTTTGGGTATGACTGTCACTGGGCATTGTTTATCATCCGCACCATCGCGGGCACTGTGCTACGTTTGTAACTGTCGGTTCGCGGCGCTCTGAAGGGGTTGAGTTTGTTGTGGTGTCTGGTGAAGCGGGTGGGAGGAGGCGCGTCTGATGGCAGGTGGCGGCGGTGGCGAGGATGGTGAAACAGGGAGATTCCGAATTATCTGAGGGCGTCCTGGTGCTTGTCAGAGAGCCTCGGGAGTGTGTGAGTGTGTGTGTGTGTGTGTGTGTGTGTGTGTGTGTGTGTGATATTACGGTTAAGAAAGTAAAGTATCCTATTGACGTTAAATAGTATGAGTGAAATACTATTTGAGATTCCGTGTAATATATTATATAACAAATAGGTAAATAAATAAATAAAACAAAGAATAAATCTAAGTCAGTAAGCGTGTAAGTAAATAATATGTGCAAATTAATGAATAAAAATACAACAATAGCTGTAGGTCGAAGCATATGGATAAAGATGTATATACACAGATAGAGGTAGATAAATAGATATATATGTAGATAGGTAATAACAGCTACATGAAGACATACCTATATATATGAGGATATGTAGGTAGATAAATGAAATAAAAAATAAAAAATCAATAAATAAAAGCTATCAATATATAAATAAGGGCATGTAAGTCTTGGGTCACATTTTCCTCTAGCTTTTAAAAGTTTGGAAGCCGCGTCTCGAGGTCATAAAAGAGAATCTGATACCAGTGATCTATAGCATCGAGGGGCCTGTCTTTAACTTTGCCCTCTTTGTAAAACTCTCTCTCTCTCTCTCTCTCTCTCTCTCTCTCTCTCTCTCTCTCTCTCTCTCTCTCTCTCTCTCTCTCTCTCTCTAGGTTAATCATTTCCTTCTATTTTATCTTTTTTAATTTTCTTCTCCCTCCTCACTTCCTCGCTTCCTTCTCCCCCTGGTGCTTCCCTTTCTCCTTCTCCTTCCTACCGTCTTTGTTTCTTTTTCTTTATTTTTGTCCTACAATTTCAACACCACAACCAACATTATCACCACGTCCTCTTTCTCCTTCTCCTCCTTTACATCTTCCTATTCTCCCTTTTCCAACTCCTTATTTTTTCTCCTCTTCTCTTCTCTCTCCTCTCTCCTCTGCTGTGCTGTACTTCCTCTTCTCTCTTTTGCTATTCTCTACACCCCCTCTTCCTCCTTTTTCTCCTTCTTCATCTCCCTTCCTTCCTCCCATAGCCCTTTTAATATTTTCTTGCTTCTTCGTTCCCTTCTCTCCTCCTGTAGCAGACAGACACCCTCGCCATAGACAGACAGGTCTTCTGGTGTCTGTTCTTCCTATGTATTCCTTCTTCTTCTTTCTCTTGGTCACAGCCTCCGTCCCCCTTCTTCTACTCCATATCTCTTTCCTCTCTCTCTTTTTTTTTATTTTACCTCATCTTCTCTACTTTGCTCCACACCTCCTCCTCGTCCTTATTTTTTCATCTCTTCCTTTTTCTCAAACTCATAATATTTTTCCTGCCTATCTGTTTCAACTCTTTCTCCTCCTCCTCCTCCTCTTTCATCGTGGTCCTCCGACTCCTATTCCTTCTCCTTCTATTCCCCCCATTAATACTACTCTTCTCTCCATTCCTCTCTTTTCTAATCCTTCTCTTCCTCCTCCTATTCCTCTCTTCCTTCCTCTCATAGTCTTTTCTTATATTTCCCCTCCCCGTCCTCCTCCTTCTCCTCCTCCACCTCCACCTCTTGATGACTCCAATAAGAGCTCCGTCGGGTCCCTTTCGCCAACGATTCATTTTATCGGTTTCGCGTCGGGTCGGCGGCGAGCGAGCGAGACGAAGCTTCGGAACTTGTGAGGTAAAGAACACGCGAACCGCTATATACCGCTCAGCCCTAACGATTAATGGGTTATAGTGGTAAATGTGTCTGTGTTATGGTCTCAGATGATTTTCTGTGCGAAATTTTATTAGTTTGTAAAGGAAAGGTGTATTTCGGAAACGCTTAACCAGAAATATACATAAAAACATCAAGTCTAACGAGGAACTTTTTCCACCATTCTGATGATGATAATGTTTTGCTAAGGAAATCCCCCCCAAATATTACTTGCTACTAACTCCTACTACTACTACTACTATACTACTAATACTGCTACAAGATTAAAAAGAACAACAACAGTATCCACGCACTACAACTCAATAATCCAAGAACATAAAGGAATACAAACTTACAAAACATATTTTTCTTCGTTTCGTCTCCTCGCCTGTCCTCTCCTCCACTCTGTGTGAACTATTTATTTTGTGTCGAGCTAAGGCGTGGTCTGCAGGGAAAAGAGAAGGAGGAGGAGGACGAGGAGGAGGAGGAGGAGACCATGAGCAAGAGAGAAAAGTGCACGACGAAATGGAGGGAGGACAGAGAAAGAACAAGCATGGCGAGAGGAGAGAAAGAATTGTAGGAATGGATGCAAGGAAGAAAGGTTAAGGGAAGAGAACACTGGGAAAGAGAGAGGGGGCGAAGGAGGGAGAGAGAGAAAGAAAAAACATTGAGGCGGAGGAGTAATGGAGAGGAATGGAGGAAAAATTTAAAGTAGCTGGTGAGATAAAAAAAAAGGTGGAGTGAAAAAGAGGGAATCGGAAGGAGGAAAAAGAAAGGTGGGAGGAAAGAAATGGAGGAGAAGGGAAGGAAAGAGACAAATAATGAAGCGTCTTGATCATTCTCAAACTTGAACGAGATTTAAGGCGGTAAAGCACGAAAGAGCAGCCTGGTCGACAATCTTACAGCTGCATATACGTATAAAACAATAACTTCCGTCCGTCAGCCTCGCCCTCCGGCCTGCCATAAGTCATCGGTTACGTCACATACAGCACGATAATGTTGTAACCTCCTAACACTGCCATTCTCTCTCTCTCTCTCTCTCTCTCTCTCTCTCTCTCTCTCTCTCTCTCTCTCTCTCTCTCTCTCTCTCTCTCTCTCTCTCTCTCTCTCTCTCTCTCTCTCTC
Organism: Eriocheir sinensis; assembly: GCF_024679095.1. Classification (NCBI taxonomy): domain Eukaryota; kingdom Metazoa; phylum Arthropoda; class Malacostraca; order Decapoda; family Varunidae; genus Eriocheir; species Eriocheir sinensis. The sequence continues at coordinate 3,578,359 of NC_066573.1, forward strand.
TCTCTCTCTCTCTCTCTCTCTCTCTCTCTCCTACATTTTCCCGCACACATCTCCGTCAGGCCATTCCCGACACCCCTGACACACGCTTTGCCCCTCCAGTCCTGAGTACACTTCCTGAGCGGCGGCGAGAGGTGGCAGACCGTCTCCAGGCCTGACACGACCTTCACAAACTCCCAAAGTACATTACCGGCATCGGGGAAAGTGTCAGTCCAGCACTTAGGGGATTCATAGCTTACCTGATATGCGTGGTGTCGCGGTTCAGAACCCTTTCCAAAGACGCTAACATGTGTAGGAGTGTAGCACTGAGGGTGGAGCATGTTTGGGTTTGGGTGAGGGTAGGAGGGAAGTGCGGTTAAGGATGCTTGGTGTTAACACAGAGGCAGGAAGCAAACATGAGCGATCAGGGAGCAGGCAAAGGTTGATGATATTGTCGTGGCGGTTAATCGACTTCGACAGATCAAGTATAATCATGAGTAATATAGATGGACAATCATCGTAACATCCACACACACTTATCTCTAATCTATCTATCTATTTATGTTTATCTATCTATATGTCTTCTATTTTCTCAATCCATTTTTTTTACTCCATCCTTTCCTCTTTTTCTGTTTAATCGCTTCTTCCCTACCTCCTTAACCCTTTCATGCCGTTCCTTCACAACCATTCCTTTAATCACTTCACCCACATTTCATATTCCTCTATCCTTAACACTCCTTTTAACCTTAACCCTCCCCTTTCGCCCCTTCCCATCTTCTACCCATTTCTTCCTCCCTCCCTCCCTACCGCCGTTCCAGCTCGCCTCAGCCCGGACAAGCACGCCATTACGCGGTGCTTCGAGTGATGCCCCACGCTGCAAGTGGCTGCCTCATGCCTCTCGTTTACCGCTCCACGAGTGTTTGAAGGGAATCCGAACGTGAACACCTTCCTGCTGGAGTGTCATCCCAAGGAGTGCCAATCTAACGAGTTCTTGAGTGCCAACCCAACGAGTTCTAAAGTGTAACAACTCGGAAATGGACAGCCTATAGAGTTACCAGCCAGGTAGAGCCAACCTAAAGAGAATTTTATATGTTAGCCTAAAAAAGTTCCAAACAAAACCAACCCAATGCGCGTTCAAGGTGTGCCAACCGAAGGAATGTCAATACAGGAATGAAAACCTATAAACACCAACCCATATATACTTAAAAATAACTCATTATGAAAATAACCTTAAGTCTCAAATCTCATGGAGTGCCAACGTCAAAAGTGTCAACTTCTAGAAATGACAACTTAGAGCGTAAAGAACCCAAGATACGCCAACCTAAACCACGAATTCTCAATCCCTCCCAGTATCGCCAACCTTAGTAGTCCTGACCCCAGAAAAATCAACCCCAAAGAGCGCAAACCAAAGCGGAAACCAATCTCCAGGGGTACCAACCAAATAAGCACCAACCCCCGGAGTCCCAAGAGTGCCAACCAAACATTCCCTCACTAGGAAACACACACGAGGGCTTTCTGGGTCCAAGTAGTGTGTTCCGGAACCTTTTGGCGGGGTCAGTGAGGGCACTCCAGCTTAAGAGGGTGAGGTGCCTTCGCTTGGCTGGCTCTTAAAGAGATGGGAATGAAGATAAGGGGAAAGAGGAAAGGGAAGGATAGAAAGGGGTTAAGAAGATCGAGGCCATTAGAAGGAAAGAAAGAGGTTAGAAGGGGGAGTGAGGGAAGAGAAAGCGAGAGAAAAATAAGTAAGGAGAGGAAGGAGAGAAATCAAGGGAGAGCAATAGCAATTCATCAAAGGGAAGGTAAAAAAGGAAAGTAAGGAGAGGTCATAAGGCTATAGGAGGGCATGGGAAGGAGGAAAGGAAAAATGGAAGAAAGGTCATGGAAAAGAAATTAAGGAATGAGGGCAATAAAAGAAGTTACGAGTGCAGGAGAAAGACAGATGAGGAAGTTATGAAACTGGCCAATGAAAACGAAGCAATTTATATATTTTCAAAGCAAGCACAAGGCGGTGACACACCAAAAGAAAAAAAAGGAATCACCGTAACCTTCACACAAACATGAATGTTCTCTAAATCTGAACCCTTATATAAAACAACGTCCTTATGGTGAATGTCCCCTCGACTCTATCCTTTCGTTGTAACACATGGAATGGTATAGTCTCAAGCGGTTGGATGTGCTCCCAAAACTGCCCTAAAACCTGGCCAAGACCATATTCCCAGACATTTTTGGCTCCCACAACTACTATTTCCAAAGGCCACAAAGGAGGTTAGTCGGATTATCATAAATGATTTTGACGTTAGTGGTGCAGAAACCTTGTCAAACTATCACTGTAAAGCTACCCATGGAAACACCCACAACGTTAACCAAAGCCTTATCCAATGTGGCTGTGTGAGTCCAGAAATGTTTGAGAATGAGAATATGGGTCCAGGAAGCTTAAAACAGGCAGCAGGAAGGCCTAAACTAAAGCTCTTCAGAGGTGACACCAACAGCCCCCTCAAGACACATCCCCGGGCGCCGGTGTGCTTATCCCTCAGCCCCGCGAGAGGCCCTTTCATTGGAAATTTAAATGACATATTAAATCGGGAAGAATTGGAAAGATTCTCTCGTTTCCTCACGCGGCATCCAAATCAGGATTACGGGATTGAAAGCTTTCCCATCCACGCGCCCCGATCCACTCCCACAATCCTCCTTCTCCTCCTCTTCCACTTCCGCTTCCTCCTCCTCCGATCTCGCCTGCCAAAATTCTTGTTGGAAGGAAAGACTGTCTTCATATATGTGGCAACTTACATTCGTCTTATTTTTTTCTTCTTTTTTTCTCATTTCTCATTTATGTATCTTTTTTTTATTTATATATCTCGTTTCTTATTTTCCTCCTCTCCTTTTCGCCAACTCCCAAACTTCTCCCTCCCTCGCATTCCTTATCGCACACACATCTAAATTTTCCCCTCACCCACGCCCGCCTCCTCGTCCCCTCGCCCTGTCTAAGCTCTCACCGCACTAGCAAACTTTCTTCCTCCTCCTCCTCCTCCTCCCTCAACTCATCCCTTACGCCCCGACCATCTCTCCTACCTCCTCGCATCCCTCACTTACCACTTTTCTCCTTTCTTCCCTCACCTCTCCCTTTCCTTTCTTCCTTCCTTCATTTCTACCCAGACTCGCCTTCTCACACCAACCTTCCTCTCCTCTCCGCTAGTCTCTTCCTATCTGTCATCTGTCCCCTCATTTCTCCTCCTGTTCCCTTCTTTTCCTACTTCCTGACTCCCTACTCTTGCCACTCTCTTCCCTCGACTTCTCCCCGGTTTCCTTCCTTCCCCTCTGCTTCCTCCTCGTTTCCCTTCTCCACCCTTCCTTCATCTTCCCCAACACACCTTCCCCACCTTCATGGCTTAGGTCAGGCCGGTGGGGACAAAGCCTTCGTGTTACAAGCTCGTAAATTCCACAAACTGGCCAGTTCCCCGCGGCCCCGGCGAGTAGTGGCTCCAGGAGGGCCCGAGAGTAACAGTATACGGTAGCGTGTGTCTAGGAGTACTTTCTAGTCATGCTCCCTTACTCCCTTACTCCTCCCTTACGCCCCTAGACCCCCAAGACAGCTGCTACTCTTCTGTTTACGAAAAAAATGGAAAAGTTTAAATATTAGGCTTCACTGTAAAAATCGTCCCATACAGCATAAAGGCGTTATGAACCTGCACACACACACACACACAAAAAAAAAAAGGACGAAGGGCTAATGCCAATATAGAAGTCACCAATATGTAAGGCCGGATGTGTCTGTATTTCCACTTCACACTCCCCGTCACCCGACCCCCCACCTCCGCCGCCCATGACAGCTGCTGCGCGATGGTTCATGCAAGCTACGAGGCTGCAGAGCAAGGCCTTCACATAAACTGCAGATTATCAGAACTTGATTACACGTACATATTCCGCCGGCCATTGTCAACAGCAGCGGCCAGTTACCTGAAGAACACAAACTACGCACATATACTGACGTTATCTTCATGCCGCTGCTTGTTCTGTATGTATATTGTCAACGTGACCTGACTTCACCAGACCTGGCCAAAGATAACCCTTCCTGACATAACCTAACCCAGCGTTCTAAAAAGCCATCTTCGTACACACACTCAAAAAACTATCGTTACACATTCAGCGCGATACAAACTGACACCAGGGACGAAGTCATTGAGAACAGGCTACTCATGTTGGTATCACTGCGTGTGTTGGGTGTGGGTTCACTTGCCTGAACCAAGCGAGCGGGACTCGTAAATGAAGCAGTAGAATTTGAGCTGGCACAGTAACGCTTCATGAAACACACAGGTGGAGGCTTAGTCGAAGCTAGTTGATTTGTGTTCTATGTAGCTATAATATTATGGTGTTTGGGGTGATGAAATTATGCTTTAACACCCCACACACAAGTGAAGAGTTAAAATTTCGTCCATTTAGGAGACAATATAATAAACACCTTGCGGTGATGAGTCACTCAGGATTCGGATGTCAGAGTGAATCGCACTGACTGATCGCCACATACGGCTCCACTAAGCCTAGGAGGTTACGTAAAACTTAGCTAACTCTTATGATAGATTTATAGTGGATTATAAACTTGACTTATCACCCAAATGGTAAGATAACGTTGGCATTGGTTTCACTAGTATAGCAT
>NC_066573.1:3587985-3600485 GCF_024679095.1 Eriocheir sinensis
AAGAGAACACTACTTAGCACTTAACTTACGAGAATGAACATGACGATGACAAATAAGTTTTGATGTTTGTGACTCAAGTTTCCGAATTCTGATGGTGTCATTTTGCCTAACAAGGGTATATGATTACCATTGTTCAGATCGACCATAAGGAAACAACCGCCGAAGATGTGACTGAGGAACTAATAATTCAGCCCAATATTCTGTCGAGGAAACTTATACTATTCCTTCTGATAAAAATACGCTGCGAAAAGAGGAAGAGGAATGTCTGCTAATATTATGCTCATATACATTCAGAAGTTTGTTTTTTACTCACATCTTTGGCATGGAAAAGTGGAAAGTGTCTCGCAAATTCTCTGAAAATGCACGCAGTATTTCTCCAAAGAGCCATTTTTCATGCATTTGTCCTTCCGCTTCTCTTCCTTGAGCCATTTTTCTCTGTATATTTCATTTCAATAGCTCCCTCCCTTTTCCCTTCGGCTCGGCTTTCCCTTTCATCTCCCTGCTGCGTTCCGTCTATTTTGTTGTTCATTTTCAATATATTTCTTACTTAAGCGGATAGGATTTACACAGACTTCATGATCACACAGACACAGTGGTCCAGACTAATGGAGGTCTGTCACTAAAGCTAAGTAACACGTCAAACGGCCACTAAGACGCTGCATTTCTGAATCACCAAATATAAACATGGAGAAAGAAGAACACTGATAAACGAGGACATAATAGTGGCGAATAAATGATAATAAAATGACTCTTTGAACGACTTATGGGGGCGGCAAATAAAGAAAGAGACGCCTTTGTTTTAAGAACACATAATTCGTGCTTCCTGAAGGCTTCGGAAGCAGTTGGGAGTCGACTGAACGTGCTGTGTGTGTGTGTGTGTGTGTGTGGTTGGGGGGGGTATGCGTTGTTACCCTTCACTCTCTCTCTCTCTCTCTCTCTCTCTCTCTCTCTCTCTCTCTCTCTCTCTCTCTCTCTCTCTCTCTCTCTCTCTCTCTCACACACACACACACACACACACACACACACACACACACACACACACACACACACACACACGTCTCCTGACAGCTCAACTTCAACTCGTGGTCACGAAATAACACAAAGTCTTTGTGTCACCCAAATGCGATGTGATAGAAAGGACAACACCGCGTGGCACAGAAAAGGACACAGTTCATCACATGCTTCACCGTATGCTGAAAAAAAGATCAAATATTTAAAGAGAAGCAACAGCGTGACGGAGAAAAAGCAGGAGCAACAACAACAACAACAACAAAAGGTTCACGGACAGTATATAGCAGGCCACGTTACCTTCGTAAATTCAAATGTCGAAAGTATATTTTTTTTACAGTGTGACGAATTCATAGGACACGTGTTTAAAAAAAAGTTGTGGTCGCGTCACTTGTTGGATCCGGTTAGTGCGTCATTTTATCCGTTTTTTTTTTGTATATTTATTGATGTTTTTGTTCCTCTTGGGGCATTGTTCAACTACTCAAACGTGGATACCTGACTGTCTAAATGGATAATATAATTTTTACTGAGTATATGTTAAGGAACAGGCTGGAGAATGAAGAAAACTGACTTTTACAAAAAAACTCGGCGACACACCAACCCTGCAGACGGTCAGTCTATCCCAACACAATTCATCTTAACAAAACTGTCGCCGATCCTGCTATTCGTCCTGTTTCATGCCGTCAATTAATCATAAATTTACTTTTCCTTTTATTTTTATTTTAAGACGCGGCATCAATCAATAAACTTATACTCTGATACATGACTGTTTAAATGAATGATGAAGTATTATTTGAACTTTTCGGCTTCATCTTTTATGGACAGACCGGGGAACGATAAAATACTCTTCATAAAATATTTTAAACAATATCTGTATCCCATCCATATGCACAGTGAAAAAAAAAATGTTCCTCTTAATTATGTTAATAAAGTTCTGGTGGTATGAGTCGATTAGGACACGAAGTAATGGATTACAGTTAGATAAATTGATTTAACCAAGACAGACAAGAATATGCTGAAGTAATGTGATAGGTACCGATTCGATAGATACCTTCAAGAAAAGGTATGATAAAACAGTCATGGATTGTAAGGATAAGTGATGTTAGGTTTACAGGAACTGCCTTGTATAGGCCTAATCTAGACTCCTTATCCTAGCATGCTCTAAAGATATTTTTAAGGCATGTTTCTGATTGTTTTAATCTTTCCTCATGAAGGCACAATGCTTGCGTTAAAAAAATAATAAACTGCGTCGTTTTAGTTCTCGTCTATTTTCAATTATCAACTTGAAATACTTATATAAAACGGTTTGATTGGCAGATGAAATATTTGAGCAAACTGACTAAAGTTATATTGTTAGGAACAGACAATCTAAAAATACTGATTGAATGGTTACATATCTAAATTAATTGACTTAAAAAAAATAGACTGGAGACCGAAAAAATCGTGTCACAGAAATGATTCACACAAACTTTGTAACCGGGAAACAAACACTGGAAATTGTAAATTACTACAGCGTGTTGCTCACTGTGCAATTTCCTCTTACCTAAGGACATTTTCCGCATATGTTTAATGAAAAGATTACTTACGAATTTTTATTTTTGTCGCTGTTTTATTGAATGAATTTAAACATCGAAGCCCGACTGTTGAAACGAGCGGTGAAACATTTGTTTTCTCTTTAAGTATAGCGCACTACCAAAAATGCAATCTGTTACACGAGTGGTATGACGAGGAATGACTGTGAATCGGAAGGAACTTTTAAGTCATGAGCTAAGGATTGTTTGCTTTTTCCTTTCGTGCATTAATACTTTATTCGCAACTTTTATAATCTCTTTTTCACTGTGTGTCAACCCTCAGGTATCACAAACAATTACTCACAACTGAACGCTAGTGTAATTTTCAGCCCTTCGAGAAGATAGGATAATAATGATAATGAGAACAAGTGCTTATAACAAGTATTTTCAAGAAGAGAGTATCAGCGCAACTTTCTACCTATAGCTGATGCTTCTTTTTGGCTTCATCCTCAGTATTCTGTTTAAAAGAGCAGCAGTTACGGTTTTTACTTTTGCATTAGTCACGTCTGTTGTGAAATAATAAATAAAAAAGATATACGTTAAAGGTAATTCATTTAGCTGATAATATTTGACACCATAACCTCCACTTCCTGACTCACCCACACCCAAAATATTTCATCTTTTAATCCTTCTAAAAGTCCAATTACAGAGTTCAGAAAGCGGTAACTCCATACTGCTGAATGGATAAAGTCTTCCTATACGTATAGCAAGTGTCACGTGTCCGGTTTGCTCAGTAAGCAGAACAAGACCAACACACCTGGAGACACCATCATAAAGAACGAGACGAGTCATAAATCTGAGGACGAAGCGAAGAAACTGACAGAGGGTAACGAATAGTAGAGCAAATTATGGAGAGAAAAAAAAAGAGAAAAAAGGAGGTAACGGAAAAGGAGGAAGAGGAGGAGGAGGAAGAGAAAATGAAAAATATATAGAAGGGAAACTTGGAAACGTAAAAGGAAAAGTTGGCGGAGGAATAGGAGAAGCATAGAGAGAGTAAAGGAAGAAGAGAAGGAGATGTAGAAGAGACGGAGGGAGGAGGAGGAGGAGGAGGAGGAGGCTAAGGAGGGGGAGGAGGATGATAAGGAGGAGGAGGAGGAGAAGGAGGGGGAGGAGGAGAAAGCAGAAGAGGAAGAAGAGGAGGAGGAGGACAAGGAAGAATAGGAGGAGGAGGACAAGGAGGAGGAGGAGGAGGAGGAGGACAAGGAGGAGGAGGACAAGGAGGAGGAGGAGGAGGAGGAGGAGGAGGAGGAGGAGGAGGAGGAGGAGGAGGAGGAGGACAAGGACAAGGACAAGGACAAGGAAGAGGAGGAGGAGGAGGAGGAGGAGGAGGAGGAGGACAAGGAAGAGGAAGAGGAGGAGGAGGAGGAGGACGGAGGACGAAGCGGACAAGAACACGGAGGAGGACGAGAACGAGGAAGAAGTAGATAGAATAATGAAAGGAAACAGAAGAGGAGAAGAATGATAATAAAAAGGATGAGCAAGAGGAGGAAGCTGAAACAACAGGAGATGGAACAGTGCAGTTCAGTGGAAGAAGGAAAAGTGTGGAGGCTGCAGGGAGTGAAAGAAGGTGCAAGGCAAGGTATTTTATGATTACACACGTTTCTCAGGTAAACAAAACGAAGCAGGGATAAAGTCTCTGTCTCTCTCTCTCTCTCTCTCTCTCTCTCTCTCTCTCTCTCTCTCTCTCTCTCTCTCTCTCTCTCTCTCTCTCTCTCTCTCTCTCTCTCTCTCACACACACACACACACACACACACACACACACACACACACAGCATGGCTTCCGTAACAAAAGATCCTGCTTATCAAACCTGTTGACCTTTTATAACGACCTCTTCTCAGTTTATGACGTAACCAAATCATTGAGCGTAGTCTATCCATTTCCAGAAAGCGTTTGATAAAGTCCCACATCAAAAATTACTTTATAAATTAAAGCAAATAGGTATTGACGGTCAAGTAAACCAATGAATCGCAAATTGGTTGAGCAACAGACAGCAAAGAGTGGTGATTGACGGATTTAACTCAGAGTGGGCGCCGATCACTAGTGGCGTCCCTCAGGGCTCGGTTCTTGGCCCAGTGCTCTTCATTATTTACATCAACGACATGGATGCTGGACTCAATAATCGCATTAGTAAATTTGCAGATGACACAAAGATTGGTAACTCGGTTCTCACTGACGAAGGCAGGCAAAGCCTCCAAGAGGATTTGCACAAAATTTCAGCTTGGTCGGATAGATGGGAGATGCCCTTTAACGTAGACAAGTACCAGGTCCTTCAAGTTGGAACAAAAAATAAGAAGTTCGATTACGAAATGCGCGGCGTTAAACTCACAAGCGTTCAATGCGTTAAGGACCTGGGGGTCAAAATCGCATCAAACCTCAAATTCTCACATCAATGCATCGATGCAGCAAATAAAGCGAGCAGAATGTTGAGCTTCATTAAAAGAAACTTTTTATTCAAGAATAAAGATGTAATACTTTCGCTCTACAATAGTTTAGTCAGACCCCACTTGGAATATGCGGTATAGTTTTGGTCTCCTCACCATGCAAAGGACATTGCTAAATTAGAAGGTGTTCAGCGTCGGGCAACAAAAATGATCCTTTCCTTGCGCAACAAATCCTACGAAGAAAGGCTTTCCACCCTTAACATGCTCTCTCTTGAGAAACGTCGCCTCCGAGGAAAACTGATCGAATGTTTTAAAATACTTAATGGTTTCACGAATGTAGACAGAACAAAATTGTTTATGATCGATGACACTTTGCGAACGAGGAACAATGGTATAAAACTCAAATGTAGACAAGTAAATTCAGACTGCACCAAATTTTTCTTCACCAACGTTGTAGTGCGAGAATGGAATAAGCTCCCACCGTCAGTGGTCCAGTGTAACACGATTGACTCCTTTAAAAACAAGCTCGACCGTCACTTCCTTCAACTTAATATTAACTAGAGTAGAAAAGCAACGTTTTGGAGCCATCTGATTAGTGTAGATTCACTTAGGTTTAAGGACAGACCACGTAGTCTGGACCATGGGGTCTGTGTGGTCTGATTTTCTATGTAAATCTATGTAATTCTCTCTCTCTCTCTCTCTCTCTCTCTCTCTCTCTCTCTCTCTCTCTCTCTCTCTCTCTCTCTCTCTCTCTCTCTCTCTCTCTCTCTCTCTCTCTCTCTCTCTCTCTCTCTCTCTCTCTCTCTCTCTCTCTCTCTCTCTCCAACGTGGGTCATGATACACAGATTGAATCGAAAATAAATCCTTCCCTCCCTTCCACCTTTATTAATGCAATTTTTTCATCACCCTCGACCTTTATTTGATCCTCTCCAACATCCTTTTTTTTTTATTCCCCCCTTTCTGCCTTTCCCTTCTCTCCACCCTCTCCATTAACCTACACAGGGAAATACAATTCTGTTTCTGCTTTCAGTTTCTTTGCCTTCACTCCCCTACAATCGTACCAGTCACACATGAAGTTAACTTTGACATGAGTCGGAATGGAACTGGAATTAACTGAAAAAATAACCAAATGGGTATATGAGTGCCATTGAAATAAAAAATAAAAATAAAAAACAGAACTAATAAGTATATAATGCATTAACGTGAGTTGATGTATTAGAATATGGAAAACTTAAGTTTTCCATATTCTAATACAGTCATGCACAAATAAAATGACGCCATGCACCCATTAATACACTTGGCAGACAAGACACGTACAAAACGGTCCTTTTAATTAAGAAGAAGAACGAGATAAACGAAAACGGCAGGGATTATACGCAGAAAAAAAGCACCTGATAAACCCTGTTACGTTATGTTACATAGATTAGTAGCTTGTTTTTCATGATTCATACGGATGAGTAAGTAGATAACCATGCTCAGCCATCACAATTTAATTAAAGAAAATAAGACGATACTTCACCTCTAAAGCAAAGGAAAAGTAGTTGAGTTTCAGAAAATTAATATAAATAGGCTTGTAAACGGTAATACAAGTCAGCGATTTCGTTTTATATTGCTTGTTAAAATAAGCGCTCGAGGCCATCACACTAAAATAGAAGGAAAATTAAGATGAAACTAGACACAATCATTATAAAAGAAAATAATGAGTTAGAGAATCTGTCTCTCCAGTCCACCCAGCAGGGAATGGGTGCCGCGGGATAATCGGCGGTGGTCTGTTTTCCTCACATACCAAAATTATTATACTGGACCGGTTTTCTCTTCGGTATGTTATCCTCACCTTCACAGTAGTAAGAGGAACGCCGACCAACGATATATAAAATCCCTCTAAAATATTTCATCTTCTCACTTTCACTGTGGCCAAGCACCATGAAACAAGGCTGCGTCAAATGTTTGCTTCTTCTCCGCCTCCCCTTCTCGTCCTTCGCTGCGTGATTCACCCCGATCTTACCGAGGGGGAGGGACGCCAACCGCTATGAAACAAGGTGCAGTCAAATGTTTCTTTCTCCATCGCCTTCCCTTCCCTTCCCTCCATTCTGTACCTTCCTGCCCGCCTGACTCTCTCCAATCTCTCTCTCTCACCTGTCCTGGCGTTGCATCTGCTACCATCATCTATCACTGCTCGCCGCCCCTCTCAGCGTGCCTTGCTTGCTTTCCCTTTTTTATCAATGCATATTTCCACCGTTTCCTGTGTTTATATTACCAACTTTATAGGCCATGAATACAAATATCTCTTTCTGCTCATCCCCTGACTGAATTTAGACTTGCCCCTTCCCTTTTTTTTTTCTTTTTCATATTAATGTATGTTTCCTCCAGTGCCTGTGTTTCAGTACAACCATTACGCGAAACTATGAAAACAGATATTTCTATCTGATCTCGTCTCTACTGAACAAGTATTTTTTTTTTTTTTTAATTTCTATTATGATTCTTCCAGCATCTTTAGTATTCTTAATGTAGGTGCAGCGTATTGTGTTTATTCTAAGTATTCTATTTAGTCAGTGGCCTCCCTTCTTGACGGCAAGAAAATATGTAATATTTATTCCCGTCAAACTGAACTCGTGTGGAATGACTTAGCAACATAAAAGAGCGTTATGGAGAAGAAGGGAAGGATGCCAAAGATAAGAAAATAGTACAGAAAAGGAAGAAGCTAAGCAGAAAAAGAAGAGTAATTGATAAGGAAGAGAAGGAAGGAGGTTTGCATGTACAAGCACGTCACGGTAAAAGAACACAAGTTGACTTTTCATTATTATACTATGATTGGGCTAGATACAGTCCTCTCTCTCTATCTGTCCTCTGCCACACATTGTACCTGACTTGTTTTGCTTCATCTTTTCTCATTGTATTGCACCTGCCAATATTTCCCCATAGTCCTGCCTATATATATACATCGTTTACACCAGAGAACAATAGATACCCCACGCACATACATGTCTCCTTTCAAAGCTCTCTATTCAACAAAAAAAAAACTTGGTGTGTTTCTTTTTATCCGCTTTATTTCATTACTACAGTTTTCTACCTCTTACTAGCCACATCCCTGAACACGCTATTTTTACGAGACACGACTGCAAATACGTATATCTGTTTTTTATTATTCTCCATGCACCTGCAGTTTAGTCTCTCAGCGAGGGAAGCATCACGGCCCGACAGCAAGCAAAATATAATTCGACTTTTCTCTCTCTCTCTCACCCCAGGTCCGTATGCAAGTCCCTCCCTTACTGCATAAACAAATATAGGATCATTTGAGATAATTCCACTAAAAGAGAGAGAGAGAGAGAGAGAGAGAGAGAGAGAGAGAGAGAGAGAGAGAGAGAGAGAGAGAGAGAGAGAGAGAGAGAGAGAGAGTGAGAGAGAGAGAGAGAGAGAGAGAGAGAGAGAGAGAGAGAGAGAGAGAGAGAGAGAGAGAGAGAGAGAGAGAGAGAGAGAGAGAGAGAGAGAGAGAGAGAGAGAGAGAGAGAGAGAGAGAGAGAGAGAGAGAGAGAGAGAGAGAGAGAGAGAGAGAGAGAGAGAGAGAGAAACTTTGCAGCATCCAGGGTCACTTGCAGTTTATGAGTTGTCGTTAAAATGACATAAACAATAACCGCCCCTCATGTTTAATACGCGGCCTTCACCTCTGCTCCTCCTCCTCCACTATCTTCATCACCTTCTCCTTCCTTCCTTCCGTCCGCTGGCCTTTCATCTCTCGGTCGCTCTACATGACTCATCCTTTTGTCTTTATCCTTCCTCCTCCTCCTCTAGTCATGCTGTATCTCCTCCACCTCTCTTTCTTCCCTCCTTTTCTCTATTTTCCACCCCTGTCCTCACTTTTTTATCGCATTCACGTCTCTTCCTTCCCTTTTCATCTAATGTTTTCTCCGATTCTCTTTTTACCTTCCTTACACCGCTCTCCCTTCCTCTTCTTTCTTTCTGTATCTCCTCTTGTGCCCTTCCTCTATTTCGTCTACCTCCCCCTTTCATATTTCTTCCTTCCCACTCTGTATTGTTCTCCTTTCTTTTTATCCTTCTACTTCCTCTACTCTTCGTTCTTACAAGTTCACCTTTTCCTTTCCCTTTTCAGCCTTTTTCCCGTCACTTTTCCATATTTCCTCTCCTTTCCTTTATATCTCCATCATCACTCCTTCCCTTCATTATTACACTCTTTATTATTCTCTCCATTTCCTCCCATTCTTTCACCTCTCTTCGTTTCTCTTCTCTCTCTCCTCCACATACATTTTTATACTCCTTTCTCAAACGAATACGCGAAAAGTTGCCTAAATGTTGAGTAATAATGCTAATGAGGCAAAATGTTTTTTATGGTGCGGTAAGGCTTTTTTTTGTGTTATAAATACTCCACACCTGGCCACACACACCTGCTCTCACCGGACGTAGCCGTGTTGGGGTCATACTGTTCTTTGTTTTACTCTCAGCTCATACTTGCGTGTTTTTAAGTCCTTATATACTCCACCATTAGCCAACAAAATATATAAGAAAAATAGGTTCCCCCTCACTTCGGGTGTTCAGGATAATGTAGCATTTTTCACGCTGAGCTAATTTTTCTTCCATTATATGTCATCAGCAGTACACGGTATATCCATTCGCCAACGCTTGGTCTGTATAGTATATAGAATGAAAATATGTCTTCTCGCGTCTAGACCTTATGAGTAATGCAGTATTTTTCACGTGGAGTCCATTCCTGCTTTTACGTTTATAGTCTACCATGAGTCATCACGGGATATATACGGAGAGCAAGAAAGCCTCAATGTATATAAAAAAAAGACTGCAAAAATAAAGTTACTCTCTTTTAAACTTACCCAGAACAATGCAGCATTTTCCACGTAATGCTCATTTTTGCGTTTTAATTCATTTAGTTCCCTTCAGCAGGGCCAGGGAGCGAGGCGGGGACTCCCTAATGAAAAAGGAAAAATGTACTCGTTTTAAACGTTCACGATAATGCAACTTTTTCACTTTTTTTTCCATTATAATATTCATTTACATTCCTTGTTGAAGTTCATCTTGCTGCATTTTCTATTCCGCCTTTTATTTTTACATTTCCTTTCAAACATCCTCTGGGAGTAGGTAGGAAGACATCTACCAAACGGGCGTGAGCTACTCCCGGTGAGGATATATGGGAAGCGAGGAGGGTGCTGAAGCCCTTCAAAGACCCTTCCCATGTCCTCACTAACCGTTTCCCTTTTGTCTCATCAACACCAGAGAGCAGTTCAGCATGCTCTCAAAAGACAGTTCCTCTTTCTTTCTACACCACACTACATTCACACAACACACACACCTTTTCCCAAAATTCAAAATTCAAAATGGCAAACGAAAACACCGCATCGGAGTCCCCGCCTGGGGGGGGGCCATAAATTCCCCCAGGGAGGACTCCCCTACTGGCTGCCGACTTGAGAGGTGTCCTGATAACTCCTCGAACCTCCTCCTTATCAATTTCCGCAACATTCGCGCTGGATGTTGCGCCTACGTGCGCAACGACATCGCTTGCTCTCGTGTCAACGACCTTGACTCTTCTGAATTTCCCACCATCTGCATGGCTTCATTGTCATTCTATTACTAAATACATCTTTGCTGTTTATCTCTCGCCTAACTCAACTAACTGTAAAATTCTTTGACTATTTGAATTCTAAAGTGGAGCACATCTTGACTCACACTCCCTTTGCTGAAATCTCCATCTTGGGAGATTTCAATGTTCACCACCAGCTTTGGCTTTCATCCTCTTTCACTGACCAGCCTGGTGAACAGGCCTACAACTTTGCTCTCCTCAACGAACTAGAGCAGTTGGTTCAGCACCCTACTCGTATTCCCGACCGTCTTGGAGACAGGCCCAACATTCTAGACCTCTTCCTTACCTCTAATCCTTCTGCTTACTCTGTCAAACTGTTCTCTCCGCTGGGATCCTCCGATCATAAACTTATTTCTTTATCCTGTCCTATCGCTCCTGTACATCTTCTGGACCCACCGAAGAGGCGATGCTTCTGGCATTTTGCTTCAGCTCGGTGGGACGACCTGAGGATGTACTTTTCCGATTTCCCGTGGAATGATTACTGCTTCCAGGAGAGTGACCCCTCTGTGTGTGCCCAGCGCATCACAGAGGTGATTGTCTCTGGAATGGAGGCATACATTCCACGTACTTTCTCTACTCCTCATGCTAAAAAGCCTTGGTTTAATCATGCTTGTTCTCGTGCTATAAAAGACAGAGAGGCAGCTCACAAAAGGTTCCAGAGCCTTCGAACTCCTGGTAACTTTGATCTTTACATTTCAGCCCGGAATCGTGCCAAATCTATTCTCCGACTTACCAAAAATTTCTTTCATTTATAGAAAATGTCTACACCTTGGTTCTTCTAATTCTTCCCGTGACTTCTGGCATGTAGCCAAAAATATCTCCTCCAATTTCACTTCTTCCTCTTTCCCTCCTCTCCTTAACCCTGACGGCAGCACTGATTTCTCATCTGTCTCTAAAGCAAACTTTCTGTAAGAACTCCACCTTGGACGATTCTGGGCATATTCCTCCTACTCATCCCCCCTCTGACTCCTTTATGCCTGTTATTAAGATTCTTTCAAATGATGTTTTCTATGCCCTCTCTGGCCTCGACTCTCAGAAGGCTTATGGACCTGATGGAGTGCCTCCTAATGTCCTTAAAAACTGTGCTTCCTTGCTGACACCCTGCCTGGTCAAACTCTTTCGTCTCTGCCTATCAACATCTATCTTTCCTTCTGAAGTATGCCTTTGTACAGCCTGTGCCTAAGAAGGGTGACCGTTCCAATCCATCAAACTACCGCCCTATAGCTTTACTTTCCTGTCTATCTAAAGCTTTTGAATTAATCCTTAACCGGAAGATTCAGCAGCACCTTTCCACTTCTAGCCTTCTATCTGATCGCCAGTATGGATTCCGCAAGGGGCGTTCTACTGACGATCTTCTTGCTCTCTTAACTGACTCTTGGTCATCCTCTCTTAGCCGTTTCGGAGAAACTTTCTCTTTTGCGCTAGACATATCGAAAGCCTTCGATAGTCTGGCACCAGTCTTTGCTTTCTAAACTGCCCTCTTTCGGATTCTATCCCTCTCTCTGTTCCTTTATCTCCAGTTTCCTTTCCGGCCGTTCTATCTCTGTGGTGGTAGACTGTCGCTGTTCTTCCCCTAAACCTATCAACAGTGGCGTTCCACAGGGCTCTGTCCTATCACCCACTCTCTTCCTGTTATTCATCAATGATCTTCTTTCCATAACAAACTGTCCTGTCCACTCATACGCCGACGGCTTCACTCTCCATTATTCAACTTCTTTCAATAGAAGACCCTCTCAACAGGAAGTACACGACTCCAGACTGGAGGCTGCAGAACGCTTAACCTCAGACCTTGCTATCATTTCCGATTGGGGCAGAAGGAACCTTGTGTCCTTCAATGCCTCAAAAACTCAATTTCTCCACCTATCAACTTGACACAATCTTCCAAACACCTATCCCCTATTCTCCGACAACATTCAGCTGTCACCGTCTTCAA
>NC_066573.1:3605485-3630485 GCF_024679095.1 Eriocheir sinensis
GGAAGATGAAATAGAAAGAAGGGAAAACGAAAAAGAAGAGTCGCATGAGGAACAAGGAAGGAGGAACATTTTGGAAGCAGAAAGATGTCAGTAAAGGAGAGGAGCAAAGGGAAGAGTATAGGAGGAAAACAATCCAAAAGACGATGAAGGAGTCAAGAGGAAAAAAAAAATAACATGAACTACGAAAGAGAAAAAAGAAAAGAAAAGAGGATGACGAAAGTAAAGAGGAGGAAGAAATTGAACTTGGATGAAGAGGAGGAGGACGAAGAAGAGGCAGAAAAGGAGACGTGGGAAAGGAAACAGGAAGAAAAGGAGGAAAAGAGTTAAGAAAATGAAAGACCCATGAAGAGGGGAAGCGAGGAGGAGGAGCCAGTATGGGAGGAGGGCGTAGCAGGAGATAAGCAAGACAAATTATACCCAAATACCAGACGGGGACGCACCGGGGACTTATGTATCCACGAGTAGGTCAGAGCCGCGACCTAAGCCGGCCAGCATCACGACGGGACTTGTAAGAAGGTCCCAAGAGAGCCAGGGTGAGAGATCGGTGGGTCGGGAGATGAGAGGGATGAGGGCAGTATGAAAGCATTAAGGGTGAGATGAACGGAGGAGGGATAGCGGGGAAGGATGGGTGAAAGAGGTAGAGGGCAAGATGGAGAAGATCATGGTGGTGGTGGTCAAGAGGTGTAGGAGAGGAAAGTGAAACAGAAGGAGACTGATGATTGTGAGGATGAAGAATGAAATGAAGACGTAGTGAAGTAAAGCAACAACAACAACCACTGCTACTACTTTTTCATATAATTCGCCCTCCATCCATTCGAGTTGCGTTGTGAGAGGTGTTTTCTCATTCTCACAAAACGATTCCTTGGCCCAAGCCTCGCCAATGGCTGTGGCTGACAACCAGATTATGTTTAGTATAACAAAATATACAACAATTGCTACATCAAAAACAAAAACACATATACAAACAACAAATATTAGATCAAATAGAAAATGCAAAAAAAAAAGAATAGAAAGGCAGAGAAAGAAGATAGGAAATTATAGCGATGACGTTTACAAAAGTGAAGAGAAATACGATATCGAGTGCCAGAGGACAGAAACACTAACGAAACAAAACGAAAGAAAGAATGGAAACCTTCTGAGGGGTGACGATAAATAGAAGAGGATACAAAAGAAGAGACAAGGAAGGCAGATAAAGTGTGACTGGGTTGGCGGCAGGCAGCGGGTACAATTTTAATACGAAGGTCGATATGCCGTTTTGCTTATCGGTCAAGCCTCCCCCTCCTGACGCTGCTCGTAAGATGGGCCAAGAGAGCTGACGAAAGCAGAGATGTGGCAAAGAGGTGGGCGGTGGGATGGGGAATAGGAAGGAAGAGGGAGGAGGAGGAAGAGGCCTACGGATATAGGAAGAGAGGGAAATGGAGGGTGTGGGAGGACGAGTGATGTGTCCACTGAGAGAGAGAGAGAGAGAGAGAGAGAGAGAGAGAGAGAGAGAGAGAGAGAGAGGCCTCCTGGCGAAGCTCGAACAGCTCGGCATCACAGGACAACTGCTGCAGCTGTTTTCGAGCTACCTGCACGGCCGGAGTCTGCGGGTAGTGGTGAACGGGTGCACGTCAGGCAGTTACCCAATCACTGCCAGCGTTCCACTAGGATCAGTACTGGGCCCGATTCTTTGGAACGCATACTTCGACGAGCTGCTCCGTGGCCTACCAGTGGCCTCAGCCTACGCCGACGACTGCACCCTGTCCCACAGCTACACCAGGGAGGAAACTGCGGACGTGATCGAAGCCACCAACCGCCATCTTGGTGATATCATGGCCTGGGGACGACGTAGGCAAGTCAAGTTTGCTGCCGATAAGACCCAGGCCATGGTCATATCGCGTTCGGGGGAGGACGTCAGACTAATGCAGGGACGGCTGAAGTTTGGGGACGACACCCTGGTCATCAAGGACTCCATCAACATCTTGAGGGTGGAGGTTGACTCCAGACTCAGTTTCGACCGCCACCTGGAGTGTGTGGCGCGCAGAGCCTCCCTAAGGGTAACACTTCTGAGTCGCGTGCGGCACCTGCTCGACGCAGACGGCCTCCTGAGGCTGTCCAAACCCCAGATGAGGCCCGTCATGGAATACTCCCCTCTCTCCTGGATGAGTAGTGCCCAATGTCACCTCTCGCTGCTGGACAGAGTGCAGAGGAGGGCAGAACGACTCATCCGCGATGCCAGCAGCCTTCAGCAATAGCGACCACATGGACACCAGTGGCGGCAGAAGCAACACCGACAGCAGCTACATCACCAGCAGGACGCCCCCGGCTGTATGCTCGACAGCCTCGGGCACCGGAGAAGGGTCGGTGCCATCACAGTCCTACACAAGGCCCAGGTCCAACATACACCTCACCTGGCGGCACTACGGGTCCCTTGGAGGAGGAGCCAGCACACCACGAGAGCGGCGGTGGCTAACGACCTCCTACTTGAAATCCCGAGAAGCCGCACAGCCAGGTGCCAGAGGGCCTACACGAGTGCCACGGCCCACCTGTCGAATGCCTTCACGGGTGAAGTGGGCGTTGGGGCAATGAACACCCATCAGGTGAAGGTGGCGGCTCATGCCTGGTGTCGCACTTACCCGCCCTAGTCACATCCGCCTGAGTACAAGCACAACTAGTGACAATGCTTTAAGATAGGCGACCTAAAGACAGAGGTCGTCTGTAGCATGGAGACAATTTCCCCGCCCCCTAAGTCATATGTATCTTGATGTTTAAATAAAAAAAATAAAGAGAGAGAGAGAGAGAGAGAGAGAGAGAGAGAGAGAGAGAGAGAGAGAGAGAGAGAGAGAGAGAGAGAGAGAGAGAGAGAGAGAGAGAGAGAGAGAGAGAGAGAGAGAGAGAGAGAGAGAGAGAGAGAGAGAGGGGGGGGGGGCAAGAGAGGCAGGTAGAGCTACAAATGAGGGAAAAAGAAGTGGAAGAAAATATCTACTGACAAAAAGAGGCGGAGTAAAAGGAAAGTGCACTAATGAAATGACTGTTCATGGAAGAGTCGCAATATACGAAGGAGGAGGGGAGGAGAACAGGATGAGGAGGAGGAGAGGGAGAAGGAGGAGAGTGAAGAGCCCCAGACTGTGACAAGATGCTCTCTCTCTCTCTCTCTCTCTCTCTCTCTCTCTCTCTCTCTCTCTCTCTCTCACACACACACACACACACACACACACACACATACACATACCATTAAAGGAGGAGGTAGGAAGACACCTACCGAACGGGCGTGAGCTACTCCCGGTGAGGATATATGGGAAGCGAGGAGGGTGCTGAAGCCCTTCAAAGACCTTTCCCATGTCCTCACTAACCGTTTCCCTTTTGTCTCATCAACACCAGAGAGCAGTTCAGCATGCTCTCTATAGACAGTTCCTCTCTCTTTCTACACCACACTACATTCACACAACACATACACCTTTTCCCAAAATTAAAAATTAAAAATGGCGAAAAACAACACTGCCTCGGAGTCCCCGCCTGGGGAGGGACCATAAATTCCCCCAGGGAGGACTCCCCTTTTAGCTGCCGACTTGAGAGATGTCCTGATAACTCCTCGAACCTCCTCCTTATCAATTTCTGCAACATTCGTGGTCTTCGTTCTAATTTTCATTCTGTGTAACACGATCCCTCCTCCTCTAAACCTCATCTTCTCTTCCTCACCGAAACACAGTTTTCTGAGGCTACTGACAGCAACCTGTACTCTGTTCCCTCCTACTATTTCTATCCTAAATTTTAATCCAAAGCTGGATGTTGCGCCTACGTGCGCAACGACATCACTTGCTCTCGTGCCCACGACCTTGACTTTTCTGAATTTTCCACCATCAGGCTAAGACTACATTGTCATTCTATTACTAAATACATTTGTGCTGTTTATCTCTCACCTAACTCTACTAACTATGTAAAATGCTTTGACTATTTGAATTCTAAAGTGGAGCACATCTTGACCCACTCTCCCTTCGCTGAAATCTCCATCTAGGGAGATTTCAATGTTCACCACCAGCTTTGGCTTTCATCCTCTTTCACTGACCAGCCTGGTGAACAAGCCTACAACTTTACTCTACTCAACGACCGACCTAGAGCAGTTGGTTCAGCACCCTACACGTATTCCAGACCGTCTTGGAGACAGGCTCAACATTCTAGACCTCTTCCTTACCTCTAATCCTTCTGCTTACTCTGTCAAACTGTTCTCTCCGTTGGGCTCCTCCGATCATACTCTTATTTCTGCTTCCTGTCCTATCGCTCCTGTACATCCTCTGGACCCACCGAGGAGGCGTTGCTTCTGGCATTTTGCTTCAGCTCGGTGGGACGACCTGAGGATGTACTTTTCCGATTTCCCGTGGAATGATTACTGCTTCCAGGAGAGAGACCCCTCTGTGTGTGCTCAGCGCATCACAGAGGTGATTGTCTGTGGAATAGAGGCATACATTCCACGTTCTTTCTCTACTCCTCATGCTAAAAAGCCTTGGTTTAATCAAGCAGCTCACAATAGGTTCCAGAGCCTTCGAACTCCCGCTAACTATGACCTTTACATTGAATCGTGCCAAATCTATTCTCCGACTTACCAAAACTTCTTTTATCAATAGAAAATGTCAACACCTTACTTCTAATTCTTCCCGTGACTTCTGGCATCTAGCCAAAAATATCTCCTCCAATTTCACTTCTTCCTCTTTCCCTCCTCTCCTTAACCCTGACGGCAGCATTGCCGTCTCATCTGTCTCTAAGGCTTAACTCTTCGCTCAAACTTTCTGTATGAGCTCCACCTTGGACGATTCTGGGCATATTCCTCCTACTCATCCCCCCTCTGACTCCTTAATTCCTGTTATTAAGATTCTTCCAAATGATGTTTTCTATGCCCTCTCTGGCCTCAACTCTCAGAAGGCTTATGGACCTGATGGAGTGCCTCCTATTGTCCTTAAAAACTGTGCTTCCGTGCTGACACCCTGCCTGGTCAAAGTCTTTCGTCTCTGTCTATCAACATCTACCTTTTCTTCCTGCTGGAAGTATGCCTTTGTACAGCCTGTGCCTAAGAAGGGTGACCGTTCCAATCCCTCAAACTACCGCCCTATAGCTTTACTTTCCTGTCTATCTAAAACTTTTGAATCAATCATTAACCGGAAGATTCAAAAGAACTGTTCCACTTCTAACCTTCTATCTGATCGCCAGTATGGG
The DNA here is from genome assembly GCF_024679095.1 of Eriocheir sinensis. Lineage (NCBI taxonomy): Eukaryota > Metazoa > Arthropoda > Malacostraca > Decapoda > Varunidae > Eriocheir > Eriocheir sinensis. Next base: position 3,610,673 of record NC_066573.1, read on the forward strand.
TTCCGCAATGGGCGTTCTACTGGCGATATTCTTGCTCTCTTAACTGACTCTTGGTCATCCTCTCTTAGCCGTTTCGGTGAAACTTTCTGTTGCGCTAGACATATCGAAAGCCTTCGATAGAGTCTGGCACAAGTCTTTGCTTTCTAAACTGCCCTCTTTCGGATTCTATCCCTCTCTCTGTTCCTTTATCTCCAATTTCCTTTCCGGCCGTTCTTTCTGTGCGGTGGTAGACGGTCAATGTTCTTCCCCTAAACCTATCAACAGTGGTGTTCCACAGGGCTCTGTCCTATCACCCACTCTATTCCTGTTATTCATCAATGATCTTCTTTCCATAACAGACTGTCCTGTCCACTCATACGCCTACGACTCCACTCTGCATTATTCAACTTCTTTCAATAGAGGACCCTCTCAACAAGAAGTACACGATTCCAGACTGGAGGCTGCAGAACGCTTAACCTCAGACATTGCTATCATTTCCGATTGGGGCAGAAGGAACATTGTGTCCTTCAGTGCCTCAAAAACTCAATTTCTCCACCTATCAACTCAACACAATCTTCCAAACACCTATCCCCTATTCTTCGACAACACTCAGCTATCACCATCTTCAACACTAAACATCCTCGGTCTATCCTTTACTCAAAATCTCAACTGGATACTTCACATCTCCTCTCTCGCTAAATCAGCTTCCTCGAGGTTGGGCGTTCTGTATCGTATCCGCCAGTTCTTCTCCCCCGCGCAGTTGCTATCCATATACAGGGGCGTTGTCCGCCCTCGTATGGAGTATGCATTTCACGTGTGGGGGGGTTCCACTCACACAGCTCTTCTGGACAGAGCAGAGTCTAAGGCTCTTCGTTTCATCAGCTCTCCTCCTCCTACTGATAGTCTTCTACCTCTTAAATTCCGTCGCGATGTTGCCTCTTTCTATCTTCTATCGATATTTCCACGCTGACTGCTCTTCTGAGCTTGCTAACTGCATGCCTCCCCCCCTCCCGCGGCCGCGCTGCACACGACTTTCTACTCATGCTCATCCCTATACTGTCCAAACCCCTTATGCAAGAGTTAACCAGCATCTTCACTCTTTCATCCCTCACGCTGGTAAACTCTGGAACAATCTTCCTTCATCTGTATTTCCTCCTGCCTACGACTTAAACTCTTTCAAGAGAAGGGTATCAGGACACCTCTCCTCCGGAAATTGACCTCTCTTTCGGCCACCTCTTTTGATTCTTATTAGGAGCAGCGAGTAGCGGGCTTTTTTTTATTATTGTTTCCTTTTTTTGTGCCCTTGAGCTGCCTCCTTTGTTGTGAAACACACACACACACACACACACACACACACACACACACACACAGAGACAGACATACACACACACACACACACACACACACACACACACACACACACACACACACACACACACATAAAGGAGGAGGAAGAATGGAATGATAGAAGAGCAGAATGAATAACGGAAGGCAATAATCCATATAGGAATGAAAGAGGATAGGTGGAAGTGTGTAAGGAAAAAAGCAGCGAGAGGGGGGACAAGAGATGGACAACACACCAAGCTGATTGAGGTAAAGGTGAAGGAGCAGGAGAGGGGACGGGTCACGTGCGTCCCACTTTGAAGATCAGTAATTACCTACAAAGGGACTGTGATCGAATTAACCAACTTCCTCTCTCTCTCTCTCTCTCTCTCTCTCTCTCTCTCTCTCTCTCTCTCTCTCTCTCTCTCTCTCTCTCTCTCTCTCTCCTCTCTCTCTCCTCTCTCCTCTCCCTCTCCCCTCATCCTCCTCCTCTCCCTCTTTCTCCTCTTTGTCCTTCGCCTCTTCGCTCGTCCCTCCCTCCCACACCTGTCCTTCACCTTCCCTTTCCCCCTCTTCCTCCTCCCTCTCCTCGTCCGTTCCTCCCTCCCCCACCTCACCCTCCCTTTCTCCTCCTCCGCCTTCCTCTTCTTCCTCCTCCCCCTCCTCCGCCTCCAGCTCCTCGCCTTCCTCTTCCGTCCCCCCTCTCCCATCTTCCCGCACACTCTCCTCCTCCTCCTCTCCCTCTTTCTCCTCCTTGTCCTCCGCCTCCTCGCTCGTCCCTCCCTCCCACACCTGTCCTTTAACTTCCCGTTCCCCCTCTTCCTCCTCCCTCTCCTCGTCCGTTCCTCCCTCCACCACCTCACCCTCCCTTTTTCCTACTCCTCCTTCCTCCTCCTCCCACCGTCAGTAGTTAGCGCACAGAGTATCAATAGCTTTAAGTCTTCTTTGAATAAGTACTTCAGGGATATAAGATTATACTGACCCTTTTTCGCATGTTTTCAGACAGATTGCAGCAAGACCTCAACCTATATTCATATAATTCTCCCCCACAGCCTAGATTGCAAGTAGCGAAAGTCAACAATAGAGTAAAGCAACAGTTAATATCCGCATGACAGGTGGAGTGAGGTGTGGGTGCAGTAAGGTGACAGGGTACTGGTGCGTGCCTAGTTCCGCCGGTAAATGAGGATCAAGCCTCCACCCGTGCCCCTGAAACTACACCTCACCCATCGTGAGTATTAGGGGTGATTCTGGGGCTGCCCTGTGTAGGCCACTCGTCCTCTTCCAGTCTCCCTGTATTTCTATGTTCTTATGTAATGAAGTCATTTTCCCCCACAGCTTAGGTTACCAGTAGTGTAAGTTAAGGGTAGTAATTTCCTCTTATTTCTCTCTTTACTGTAAAATTTCCATGGCCCTTTCTTCCATAAAGGTACATGGTGTTCTCTTCTAACTATATCCTGCCGGCATGTTGCCGGAAGGAGAGGTGGGTGGGGGGGAGCCTTCATCTTTTCTGTCCTGTCCTACCACACGTAGATTACTGGTAGTAGTGGTATTAAAGAGACACCCTCGCCATAGACCGATAGGTCTTCTGGTGTCTGTTCTTCCTATGTATTCCTATATATTCCTCCTCCTCCTCCTCCTCCTCCTCCTCCTCCTCCTCCTTCCACCTCTTCCACAATTTCTCCTCGTTCTTCACAGCAGGTCCCTCCCCTCCCTTCCCGCTCTCCCCTCCCCCCTTCACCTACCACTCCTTCTGGCCCCTCTCCTGACCGTCGGGTTCTTGTTGTTGGTGATAGTCAGGTTCGTTATGTTAACAGGTATTTTTGCTCCAAGGATAAGAGCAGGACGAGGGTGTGTTTCCCAGGGGCAGGGGTGGGCCATATATCAGACAGGATTGAGGCGTGTATGGCAAGCGAGGGATCGAACCCCATTGTCTTTCTTAGCTGTGGCAGAAACGACGTTTCCCGTGTGCCAAGCGAGGACCTTCTCAGGCGTTTTAGAGAATTGTTATATGGATATACGTGACGCTGGTGGGTCGCCAGTAGTGTGTGGCAAAAAGTGTGCAGCAAAAAGGAGCTATGAAATCAAAGTAGCAAATGAGGCGAAAAGTAATCCTAAGGGCTTCTTTCAGATGTATAGAACAAAAACACGGGAGAAAATTGGACCGCTGAAAACAAACACAGGGGAGCTAGTAGAAAATTACGAAAATATGAGCACATTGTTGAACGACTACTTCCTTTCAGTATTCACACAGGGGGATAGAACGACTATACCGGAAAGAGTTCAGGTGTACGAGGGCGGGGATGGCGATAAATTGAGGGATATAATCATTACCAGGCAAGTAGTTCAGGATGAGATAGATAAGCTTAAGAAGAACAAGTCGCCAGGTCCTGACGAGATATTTCCGAGGATATTAAAGGAATTAGGCGATATACTCAGTGACCCACTAACCGACATCTTTAAGATGTCGGTAAATACTGGCTATGTGCCGAGCCTATGGAAAGTAGCTAATGTGACGCCGATTTTTAAAAAGGGGGACAGGTCAGCTGCTTCAAACTATCGCCCAATTAGCTTAACATCGGTTATAGGCAAGATGCTGGAGTCCATAATAGCCAGGAACATTCGGGAGCATTTAGGGAAACATAGCTTAATTCACGACTCGCAGCATGGGTTCACAAAAGGTAGGTCATGCCGCACCAATCTCTTGTCCTTCTACAATAAAGTATTTGAGGCGGTTGACAGAGATGAAAATTATGATGTAATCTATCTTGATTTTAGTAAAGCGTTTGACAAAGTTCCTCGCCAACGACTGTTACTTAAATTACAGGCTCACGAAGTAGAGGGTAAAGTTTTGAATTGGGTCAAGGCGTGGCTTAGCAATAGGAAGCAAAGATTGCAAATCAATGGTAAAAGATCTGACTGGGGATGTGTTACGAGTGGGGTCCCACAAGGTTCGGTATTAGGTCTACTTTTGTTTATTATTTATATCAATGACCTAGATACAGGAATTAGTATAGTGATGTTATAAGTTTGAAAATGATACCAAGATCGAGTAATTGAGTCGGATCAGGACGCTAGTATTCTCCAGGGTGAACTAAACAGACTGTATGACTGGGCAGATAAATGGCAGATGGAGTTCAATGTAGGAAAGTGCAGTATTCTGAGTGTAGGTAGGAACAACCCCTCACATAACTATTGCTTAAATGACACTCTCATAAGCAGGTCTGGGTGCGAGAGGGATTTAGGGGTCTTAGTGAGCTCTGATCTCCGTCCAAGGGCACAATGCATTCAAGCTAGAAATCGAGCAAATAGGGTACTGGGATTCATTTCAAGGAGCGTAAGCAACAGAAGCGCCGAAGTCTTCCTCAAACTATATTTAGCATTAGTTAGACCTCATCTTGACTATGCGGTTCAGGTCTGGTCACCTTACTATAGAATGGATATCAAAATGTTAGAATCAGTGCAGAGGAGAATGACTAAGATGATTCAGAGGTTGAGAAACTTGCCATACGAGGAAAGACTCAAACAGTTAAACTTGCATTCTCTAGAAAGGCGAAGGGTGCGTGGAGACATGATCGAGGTTTATAAATGGATGAAGGGCTTTAATAAGGGAGACATTCATAAGGTTTTGTTGGTAAGAGAACCGGGTAGGACACGAAGTAATGGGTTTAAAATGGATAAATTCAGATTCAACAGGGACATAGGCAAAAATTGGTTTACAAACAGGGTGGTGGATGAGTGGAATAGGCGGTGAGTGCCAATACAATTGTCACATTCAAAAATAGATTAGATAAATTCATGGACAGCAATATTAGGTGGGATTAGATACACGGGAGCTAAGGTTCAGAGGAGCTGCCTTCTCTCTCTCTTAATCAATAAATTAGCTGGTTGCTGCTAAACTTACACTCAAGTTCTTATTCGTTTGCTAGTTTCCGCTCGTGTGTGTGTGTGTGTGTGTATGTGTGTGTGTGTGTGTGTGTGTGTTTAAGAGGCGATAAAGGAAAAAGAGAAAAGTGGATGAATGACACGGGGAAAAATAGCGAATAAAATGTAAGGATATTAGAGGAGGGCAACTAGGGATGAGGATGAGGAGGAGAGAAGACATTTGAGGACGATGGGATCATGTTGAGGAGAGTGACAAGAAAGAAAGAACGAAGCATGAAATAAATAACACGTATATATTGTATTTTACAAGCATTCATTGTATGACAAACGGTTTAGAATATTACTGTTCTATTATGATGATAGATTGTTACCTGTCAGTATTCGTTCTATCAGTAATTATCAAGTGCAGTTGTTTTGCATTTCAAGGATTTAGCTAGTAAATAATTATTATTATTATTATTTATTATTATTTATTATTTATTATTATTATTATTATTATTATTATTGTTATTGTTATTGTTATTGTTATTGTTATTGTTATTATTGTTATTGTTGTTATTGTTGTTATTATTATTATTATTATTATTAAATGTGTTATTATTATAGGTATTATTATCAATGTTGTTATCTCCACCCCCATCATCAGTGTCAGAACTGGTATAGCGGTGGTCCCAGGTCACATCACTAACTGGACGTCTCGTTCATGTGGGTCAGCAGTAGAGCTCCGGCTGCGTGGAGACGAACTAGTGTTTGCTGAATGATTTTATAGATGTATCTCATGGAAGCAAAACATTCATTAAATGACCTGGCCAAATCAAAAAGTATCCTTCACCATTTTATATATACTCTTCCTCTATCATCCCCTTCTCTCCGTTTACAGTTGTTTACCATTGATGAGGTTTCAGGCTCCGATCCACTGTCAGCGCAGGGCTCCGCAGGGCCGTCAACAATAATGATGTTATCCTCAATAATAATCCTTGATATGCACTTATTCACAACGTCGTAGTGAGTGAGTGAGTCTTATGGCCGTATTACAGGTCAAGCCCGAGAAGCTTCGGGTCGCTACAAAGTTCGGTTTAGGGGCCGTATTACAAGTCCAGTCCTAGAAGTTTTGGGTCCCTACAGAGTTATTCATCCCGACCTTTGTAGGGACCCGAAACCTCTCGGGTTTGAATTGTAATACTGCCCTTTAATTAATTGCTTTCATGGATAGCCTACTGATGTCCTTTTAATAAACATCGCATCATTAAAGTCACTTGGCCACGTTTTGTTCGTGCTAATCACGATATCTTTCGTTTTTTACAGTATCACAAATATCCATTATTTCATTTACCATTAATCTGATATTTTTTTATAGTATCACAATCTAATGACCAACGATTATTTTTAACTCACTGAACTTTTAACACTCAAGTTCATAACAATGTTACCTCCATTCGTGAATCTTGAATCAGTAATCTGAATGCCTTGTAATGCCTGGGAAACTTCATTTTTCATCTCAGTAGCCTTTTTATCTTAATCAGAGGCCTTCACGACAAGGAGATGCTTCTTCCTCCTTCGTTTTGCTACATCAGCCCTGGTGGCGCCAGCCAACTCTGTCGGCTCCGCCACCTCGCCCAACTTGCCTTTCACACTGAGTGCCCGAGTTTCAACCTCATCTTTTTCCATAACGTTGGATGCTAAAGATGCCTTGTGTAAGCATGGCGAACACACTCAGTTTATTTTGGGTATATTATCCTGTTTGACCCCTGCCAGATGAGCACACTTCACATGACACCACTTAGGGCACAAACAGCATGCAATCCACTTATCACCTGAACAGTCTTCACAGACTCAACACACGTCTCTCAGACACGGCCAGCAGAAGAGAGGAATGGAGGAGTTAAGGAAGGTAGTAAAACGATGTGGAGAGAGTGGTAAAGAGATGTTGGAGGAGTATGTGGAATCGTATGGAGAAAAGAAGGCGACAAAGAAGATGTCAGTACTGAAAGGCGAAGAGGAGTAGAGGGACGCCATTAAGAGGGAGTGAGTGTAAAGAATTCTTGAAGTATTAGAAAATGAAGGAGTAGTGTGAAAGAAGTCACGCAAGACACCAAGATGAGCGTGGTGCAAGGTGAAATAGCGAAGGAAGAAAAGAGGGGAAAGAAAAGCATGCAAAAAAGAAGAAAAAAAGTAATAAAAAACAAAGAAACGTTAATAGGTACAACGTGTTTTGAAATGTGAAATCAATCAGAGCTGATGCGAGACAGAGAGGAAAAGGGGTAAAAGAGGAAGGAGAGAAGAGGTAATGAAGAAAAAGGGGGCGGTTTGATGGAGAGAAGGTGGAGGAAGGGCGTGGTAGGAGAAAGGAAGGATGCCACAGGGGATGTACATGGAAAAAATGAAGTGAAAAGGAAAAGAAAAGATTTTGAGAGGTGGAGAGGGAAAAAGAAGGAATGTGTGTGGCAGAGAGATGAGAGGGTGCTGCGAGGGGTGGGGGGGTGAGGCAGAGGGAAGATGTGGGTGGGAAACAACAGCATTACTCCGCGAGGCATAACTCTTGATGCCTTACGAGCGGCTGCATGTTTGGCTGTATCTCTCTGCTGCTGCCGCCGTGAAGTAAATTAATCCTTTGCTAAGATAAACGACGGTGCTACACACACACACACACACACACACACACACACACACACACAAACACGCACACACACACACACATCCGCACGCACACGAACACACACATTAACACCTCTGGAAGCAACCACACAAACGTTGGCGTTATTTTCATTCCCAATTGGGGGAGGCGGTGGCTGAATGGATAGCATGACGGCGCCGCGCTCAGGACGACGCGAGTTCAATCCCCGCCCGGTGCCACCAAGCTGGGATTTTTCAGCCGCCGCCGAGTGGCTTAAAACTACCCACATGCTGTCCAGAAGACCAACTATCAACCCGGACTCTAGATTCCAGGATTACAGAAGAGGTCCGGGAGGGCAGCATGAGCCAATGCAAGATGGCGCCACTATAAACACTCGCCTGCGCCAGAATGGGCCGGGCCGATCATCAGGCCCCACCGGGAAGAAGCCTTGGGCCGACCATCAGGATCCACCGGGAAGAAGCCTACCGGCGCAATAGACCACGACGTAAAAAAAAAAAAAAAAAAAAAAAAAAACGGATAGTAAGCTACCTCCCTTCAGCTGTCCAACATATTGCTTCCATACACTTATACACTTATAATACTGTATCTTTATGCGTATGTTTTGATTTTCCTGTGTAAAGTGAAAAAAAATAAACTTAATGTCTGTATTTTGGCAACATGAAAATACATCCTGTATAAAAAAATACATATCTCTTGTGTACAGTGTGTGTGTGTGTGTGTGTGTGTGTGTGTGTGTGTGTGTGTGTGTGTGTGTGTGTGTGTGTGTGTGTGTGTGTGTCGATTCTTTAACAATGTATGTATATGTGTATACGTCAGTGTATATTTTCCACGATATTTTTGTCAGTCACTCACCCACGAAACAAATGAACAGTCAACAACGAGTTAGCAATGATGAATGATATAGTATGTGTGAAACTTTTTTTTTCGTGAGAGAGAGAGAGAGAGAGAGAGAGAGAGAGGGGGGCTGTCAAAGTTAGTGTATTACAACTGGGCGAGGTATTACATGTGTGTGTGTGTGTGTGTGTGTGTGTGTGTGTGTGTGTGTGTGTGTGTGCAAAATATATTCTCATTCTTATACTTAGTGTGTCAGAGGTTGAATATAGTTATGCTACTCTCTCTCTCTCTCTCTCTCTCTCTCTCTCTCTCTCTCTCTCTCTCTCTCTCTCTCTCGCCTATATATACTGGTGATGAAGAGCAACATGCCATTATTTTTTTTTTCTGTAACGTTGAAAATTTGGCAATAAAACAGCGCTCGAGTTCCACCTTTTCTCCTCTTTTACATACAGTCGAGTGAAAAAAAGACATTTGTGTATGATGAATGTGTGTGTGTGTGTGTGTGTGTGTGTGTGTGTGTGTGTGTGTGTGTGTGTGTGTGTGTGTGTGTGTGAAAAGTTACTTCGTTCCATGACATCAAAGTGAGATTTTTAGAGGTTGCGTTTCGTACCTGTGTTTATACGTGCGTGGCAATGGTACTGGTGGTGGTGGTAATGGTGGAGGTGATGATGGGGATGGTGAGGGTAATGGTGGTGGTGACGGTGGTGGTGATGAAGAAGCGTCCATCAGTGTTACCTTGAATGTTTGTGGTGTTAGAGGCGTGAATGGTGGTTGTGTGGGTGGTAGTGATGAGGTGGTGACGGAGGGGCATGTAGCGAAAAAAAATGATGCTGGTGGTAATGGTGGTGACGTGACGCTGATGTGAGGGTGGTTAAGCCGCCATGTAAACACACACACACACACACACACACACACACACACACACCACATAAGAAGTAAAAGCATAAAGACAGAAGTAAAATAATAATAATAATAATAATAATAATAATAATAATAATAATAATAATAATAATTAAAATATATAAACCCCTTCCATGCAGACGGCGTGCTCGGGATTGCAATAAAACCCAGAATTTTGCGCGCTCCAGGTTTGCGTTCCTGTGTTATTTCAATATTTTTCCCCAGCAGTGACTAGAATTATAATTACTATATAACCCCCGACCCCCACCCCCCTTTCAACTTCCCTGACCTGTTGCACACTCTTTTCCTCCCCATTTCTTCTATGACCACCATATCTACCCCGTCATCTCCATTCTGCCTCTTCCAACCTCTTTGTATCATTTTTCCAAGTAGAAACCTAAAACTTTCAACTTCCCTGACCCCTAACAACCTCCCGCTCATCTTTCCCCGCCCTATCCCATTTATGGCCCCCCTTTACTCCTCTTTATATTTAAGTCGTTGTTACTGTACACACGAACTCAATACATCAATTTAGTCGATGAAATTATATATCATCCGCACATAGGAACATAGTCTTAGGAGTCTGCAAGAGGCACAACAGCTTACCTCCTTTTAATTATTTTCATCAGCACCGTCTTTGATTCAAGTATTATCAATCTGGGAAAGAAGATTGTAAACCCATTTTTTTTTTTAATATCTGAACTGTAAAGAAAGAAGGGAAGATATATCAGAAAATAAATACAGTCTCGGCTTTAGTAGGTATAAAAGAGTCCACCCTTTATCTCTCACTGATAGGCTAACCTGCCATCCCCGGAATAGAACTGTTCACCCACTTGTCCATTGTTCAACTGGCCCCCCATCCCTGACCTGACGCTGCCCAACTAACCTTCGATCCCTGACCTGACGCTGCTCAACCAACCGTTCAGCTGTTACGCGGTACACATCTCGTAATATGTCAGCCTCTTTTTTTGACCTTGACTATTCTTCTTTAGGCCATTAACTCTTGTCTCAAGAGATAAATGTGGCAACTATATATCCTTTGACCCGACACTTCTCAATATCGGCGTCTCCCTCGCTACATATACCCCTATATATCCCGCCAACATCCATTACTTCAAAAGCGAAGCAAAAATATATCCATTGTTGTGCTACATCATTATTTTTAATTGCTTAAGTGAAAGCATCAAGAGAAAAAATGTTTACATATTGCTTTTCAATTTCTCGGCAAAAGGAGGGAAAAACGCTGGCAATTGCAAACCAATTAGCCGAAGTTTTATAATCTTCGAAACAGTCATCAGGAAAAAGCTTGTTTGAATGTTTTCACTCTCACTCACTAATGAGGGTCTGAGAGAGGCTTCCCCAAGAGCCTTACCTTTGCCTTGCTCCGAAAGCTACTAAACTTGCACATGTTTTGCCCACGCTTCACGTCATTGGCTGCACACTGTCCTCAGCAAACACTATGATTGCACGAGGTGAGATGCTGTGCATTGCCTCCTAAGCCTGCTGAATTATCACTAAGCCGTATTATTGTTACATGTATGTCACCTTCTTGCAAAACATTACCTTCAACATCAAATATGTGGCTTTTACGTGTACAGCGATGGCCAAATTTCGCCATGATATAAACTATAAAAAGATGATATGATGAAACTAAACTGACAAATGTATTGTTATATATATTGTTATGGTGGTTGCATGTGATAATTCTTTTCTCATTACTTTGCTGACCTGGAACCTAACCTAACCTACTAAACTCTAATACTAACTTCTAAAACATGACCACGCAGCCCCCACAGGTTAATTAGTTTCTAAGAGGTTTTTTCCCCACGATGGTGCATAATTAGCGTAACATGTTATCGATTACTACATTTATCACGTCAGTGACTTGCTAAACATTATCCTTCACAACTCTCATGAATTCCTAAGATTAGTCACATCTCGCCGGACAGCGTTAACGGACGTCCGACAGAGAGCAAAAGTTTCAGTCCGTTCGTCCTCGTTCTTATGCGTTTCTTGTCCATTTATCGGTCGGCGAATGCGTTCCGTGTCAGACCTGGTCCGTTCAACCCGGCAAAAGTTTTATGAATGCACAATACTTGGAACGGACTCACCGGGAAAAGGCGTCCGCTGGTTGTACGGTTGTTGTGCACTGGGCATGCGTTTTGTTAGGAATTCGTCCATTCCTCGTCCTGTACTTGTTAGCTCCTATCCCCTGATGTTCGGTGGACCAGACTCGCGGCTGGAATAGTACTTGACATGCAACGGATGAACCGGAGGTGTGACGGATATAGACCGCATGTTTAGGGGACGATTACCTGGCGCTGGGAACTGATGAATATCGGGGTCTATGGCGTGACATTGCCTGTTAGAGCTGCCAAACTGACTCGTGTTATTTACTTATTTACTATTAAAGTTACCTGGCCTAGCCAAAGAGTTAATACCTTTGTACTGTGGAGGAGAGAGAGCAAAAGCTGAATAATAGACAAAAATAAAATAAAATAAAATAAAATATGTTGTTTGTTAAAATAATCGGCAAAGATGACATTTACTGTGTCATGTGCTGTAGTAATTTGCGACGACAATACTAAAATGTGTATAATAGCAGTCTGGCAGCCTGGTGCATCTATACAAGCTAACACATAACATTATTTTCACTTTATAAACTCACTGACTCTCCATTCCCCATCACGGCCACCACCACGAGGCTTGAGAACCAGTGATATATTTCAACGATAAAAAACACTGATACATTTAAATACTTGTCATGGTTATAAAAAAGCTATCTACACCAGCATTACACAAATAACGTCATGCGAAATAACTCTGCCCAACATCAAAAGAGCTGGCAATGATTCACGGGTTCATCAGCAGGATAAAACACAACGCCGCTGGGGCAGCACAACACTTTTTAACAGTAGCGCATCAACATGGATTTGTATATTAGCGCAGTTAATGTTTTCAGTAGAGGGGCGGCGGTGGCTGGGCAGTCAACAGTAGCGGGGGTTCAAGTCCTGCCGCTGCCGACTGTCTACTCTCAGCCATCGTGCAGTGGCCGAAGATTACCCACAAGTTGTCCACCATTCTGTTGGCCGAACTTCAGTGAATTATCTCAAAGCAACGTAGGCAAAAAGCGTGCACGAAAATTACGCCTTCATCACTAACGAAGTTGTGCCGACTACTGGCCCACTCCGAGAGCATTTTTTTTTTTTTTTGTATGCATTGACGCTTCATATGCGATTTATGTGCCCATTAAAAACATTGATGGGCCTAGTTTTAATTTTCTTTTTCATTATCAAAGCATCATTACAAAAAAAAACATTTACAGCAGCTTTTTGGTGTTATTTTTAAATGATTTACGTTGATAGTGAATGAAAAAAATATATATTAACACATTCACTGCTGTAATTTGATGTTTCTTCCTTTAATTTATTCCTACTGACAGTTATTACAATGTTGCTAATACATCATCGGTAAAATTTGTCAAATGTAAATATTCAAACAGTTACAAAGAGGAAAACAATAGAGTTTTTCACTACAATATTACTAACGATTCCAAATATTACGTTACCTTTATCGCTGTGGGTAGGCCGGAGTGTGTTGTGTAGAGACTAGAGGAGAAGCCCAAAGGGAAGCAGCGTTACGTCCCACAGCAACCTGAAAACCAATCAACTGTAAAAACGTCTACGTTGACTGAAATGCATTGGTAATACTGTGTGTGTGTGTGTGTGTGTGTGTGTGTGTTCTACTGTAGCACAATGAAACAAAAGTCTATTTAAACTGGAAAATTTACGACACTTTATTTGGTAATTTATGAACTCTCTGCGTACTGGCATAAAATCACAAAAATTCTCTTCATTCTTCTCTCTCTCTCTCTCTCTCTCTCTCTCTCTCTCCACTCACCAAGTCCTCAACAAATGTAAAACAGAGGAAAGTTTTCAATGCCTCACTAAGAGTTACTTCAGAGGAGAGCGCGGCCCGTCTGAGCGCCGGGCATTGTGTTGCTGCAGGGAACGGAACACAAAGAAACACATGTCATTAGGCCGGGGCAAAAAACAACAAAAATACATGAGTGCGGCGAGATAGTTTAGGTGAATGAATGTTATGAAGTTAAAGCAGAGGAAGAAATTAGGAGTTAGACGATAATGCGAAGAGCGGTAAAAGAATGGAGGAGGAGGAAGATTATGTTGTGAGGTCAAAGAAGCACAGGAAAGAATTCGAGGAAGGAAAAGGTAACAGGCTTAGTGAAACAACAAGTAGTGTAATTATGAAGTTAGTTCAATATACAAAAATATCAGATGATTTTCTTTTCCCAGGTAACAGATACAAATGAAAACTTTTAGGAAAACAGAGAGCCATAGAAATGTTTCAGAGTAAAAATAAGAAAAGAGATGCACCACCTGGGGAAATGTGTAGGTGGAAATAATAGGTGAGAAAAGTAGAGTGGGCAGTGATGGTTAATTAATTGAGTGGCTGGGCGAAGGGTGAAATGCAGGAAGAGATCGGACAAGAAAGGATGGAGAAATATAAAGTATGTAACGAAATAAAAAACTACAGACGAATGTTTCTGGAGAACACACACAAATAAATCATGATCAAACGAGGAAATATCATAATGAAATAGTTAGTTTTTTTTATATTTATTATGAGCAGCCCTAACACGAAACAAATGAGAACACACACACACACACACACACACACACACACACACACACACACACTAATCACTTTCCACCACTCGATCTTTCCGAGGCATCGCTCGCCTCGCCCCGCGGCCTCCGTTATTTCCTTCATCACCGGGAAGTAATTTGAAGAAAAATACGCGGAACAATATATTGAGGTAAGGCTTCAAAAGACTCTCTCTCTCTCTCTCTCTCTCTCTCTCTCTCTCTCTCTCTCTCTCTCTCTCTCTCTCTCTCTCTCAAAGAAAACAAGTCTTGAAATGGATGCAGTATAAATAGCACGAGAGAGAGAGAGAGAGAGAGAGAGAGAGAGAGAGAGAGAGAGAGAGAGAGAGAGAGAGAGAGAGAGAGAGAGAGAGAGAGAGAGAGAGAGAGAGAGAGAGACCCAGGAAATAAAGCTGGACAATGTGTCAGCTTTAAAGCGCTCTGTTAGTGATGGTGGTTTTGGTGGTGGAGGTGATGGGGGTGGGGATGGAAGTGATGGTGGTGGAGTTGATAGTGGTGGTGGAGGTGGTGGAGGTGATTGTGGTGGCGGTATGCAGGGGTGGAGTCGACGATGATGGTGATGGTGGCGGTGATGGTGATGGTGATTGTGACGTGTAGTGGTGGAGTGGATGGTGGGGGTGTCGGGGCTTTAGCTGAGGTGGCGGTTGTTGATAAAAGTTAAGATGTTTGAACGTCTTGGTAAGCTAATATTCCTGTCATTAGCGGTGCAATAGCCGTTATTACTAGCTGTTTATTCTTATTTTTTCCTATTATTATTTTATAGTTTCAATTTTTTTTGTGTGTTTAAAACAGAAGTAGATGGAATAAGTTAAACATGCGTGTGTGTGTATGTGTGTGTGTGTGTGTGTGTGTGTGTGTGTGTGTGTGTGTGTGTGTGTGTGCGCGCGCGTTCAGGCGTGTGTGAGTGAGAGAGAGAGAGAGAGAGAGAGAGAGAGAGAGAGAGAGAGAGAGAGAGAGAGAGAGAGAGAGAGAGAGAGAGAGAGAGAGAGAGAGAGAGAGAGAGAGAGAATAGTGGGGGTGCAGGGCTTCCCACTTCACCTCGCCACGTAATTACTTTCAATTATTCCCAAAATTACTTTCCCGTGGCAAACAACTTTTTTTCGCTGCTAATTCAATAACACGATTTTTTTTTTTTTCGTCGCTTATTTCTCCTCGCCGCTCATTTTTTATTTTTTTATTCCCACAAACACTGACACTACTGTTTAATGCTGTCTGCCTGTTTTCTTTATTTGTTTGTTAGCAGATCTCTGCAGTTTTTTCTTTTCTTTTTGTTTTCTTGTGTGTTTGCTTTCCAGACATTTTTTTGTCTACCTGCTTCATTTTATGTTGTATTTAAAAGTTATTGCATCCAATTTCTTTGCACTCTGATTCTCTGTTTATCTATGTTATAATTTATGTTTTGAGCCCGCGCACGCGTGTGTATGTGTGTGTGTGTGTGTGTGTGTGTGTGTGTTAGTGTGTGTGTGTGTGTGTGTGTGTGTGTCTCTCTCTCTCTCTCTCTTTACTACACACACACACACACACACACACACACACACCTATTATAATTGTTATACGTAAAAAAAATATATTCATAATACAAACCCTTTGCTGCACCGCGTGGGGTTAAGTCGTGGTAAGAAATGCGTAAAAAGTTTGTAATTCCACCTTTGTTGATCATCTGAACCGTACTGCCTACTCTGTAAAAAAAAAGGATTACTCAAAAGCTGCGATCATCATCTAAGCTAAAAACTTAAAATAAGCCTTCCGATGTTTTGCAAATACGGTAGGTATTTAGATGAGCCTCGACTAAGATTTCAATTGCGAAAACTGAAAATGTATGTTTTTATGTATGGGAGAACACTAGGCAATTCTCATTAATGAGTAACATATAATCCACTACTTTTGGCTTCTGTAAAACTTTTATTAAGGCAACAAATTGCAGACTTTTGTTCCGAACATATTTTGCCCTCGGCCCGCTTCCTTCGTCGTGTTAATATAGTATAATCTTTATTTCGAATGCAACCTCTAAAAACAGAGCCGAAGCCAGTTGGGCAAAGAAACCTGTATACGTTTTAGACTCGGGTGTAAAACGACAAAACAGGAATATGAAATGCAAATGAAATAAAACACTGCAACTAATTGACGTCAAAGTATGTGTAT
Organism: Eriocheir sinensis; assembly: GCF_024679095.1. Taxonomy (NCBI): domain Eukaryota; kingdom Metazoa; phylum Arthropoda; class Malacostraca; order Decapoda; family Varunidae; genus Eriocheir; species Eriocheir sinensis. The sequence goes on from NC_066573.1 coordinate 3,627,053, forward strand.
ATGTAAAATTCAATTAATTTGCAAGCAACCAAAGCCAAATTTGTAAATAAATGTTTCAGCATTAGGGATACAGCGAAAATGTGTAAATAACATTCCGATGCAAGAAAATTATCCGATCAGATCTCGGCGCGCAGGGATTTGCAACTTTTATCTTGTTTCTCATTCTCCTTACAGAGCAATAAAGGACGATTATTTTCTCTGCGCATAGTTCCATACAGGATACATTTCCGTCCAATAAAGCAATTACTGATGACTACGCAAGTTACTGCACTCGAGCGGAATTATGCATGGGAAGATGTCTGGCCCGCGAGGGAAAATACTTCCGATCTCTCTCTCTTTCTCTCTCTCTCTCTCTCTCTCTCTCTCTCTCTCTCTCTCTCTCTCTCTCTCTCTCTCTCTCGCTTCCCTACCGGCCTATCTTCCTGCCGCTTCGTTCCCTCCATCCTTCCTTCAATCTGAATGGACAATTTCTTTACCCATACCTTCCCCAACCTACCCTCCCTGCCCTTCCTTTCTCTTCCTTATTAATGGCTTACTACCCTTTCAATCTCATCTAGCTTCATTCGTTTTCCATTGCTGTCATTCCTCCTGTGCATTTCCTCCTATCACTCCCATTCCATCTCCATACATTCTTTTCCTTCTCATTATTTTTCCTTCCCACGTAACTGGTTCTTTATATGTCATCTTCCCCGCCTTCCTTCCTTCGTCCTCTTTCCCATACCTACCGACCCTTCCTCCTTCGATACCCCTCCCCCCTCCCCATCCATCCCTTACACATACAAAAGGTTCCGGAAATATTCATTGTATAATCCCTGCAGCATGAAAAATACTTGCATGAACTGAACAAAGGAAAGGGAAACATTGTAATAACTTGCAGAATTTACAATCATGAATGAATGTTATGTTGCGCACGTATATTAGGTGTGTGTGTGTGTGTGTGTGTGTGTGTGTGTGGGCAATAATCTGATGGGTGTACATTTGAATCACTGAATTGTAATAAAAGTCTCATCATAAACGCCTATTCAAACTAGTATATGTAGGAGACAAGTTATTTTTCTTTACCTAGTGCAGCAATCAATGGTATTCTACCTTTAAAAAGCAAAAACAATACCTAACATTTCCGAAGTTCTGACAAGTACAATCCGGTTGCCGCAATATCTTTCCCACTCATTGCGAGGTTCACGAAAATATCATATCTTCACGGACAAACAGGCGCGCGTAAACAAACATCCAATTAGGAGTCGGAGGCTGGAGGAAAAATAACCAAGAGGGAAGGAAAAATATTCAGCCTCTGCTCGCTGCTTGCCGGGTGTCTTCCTGCCGTCCTTCGAGCTCGTATATATGAAGGTTAACTCACTCTTAATTTCATTTTCGCAAATAATGTTTTTCCTCCTCCTCCTCATCCGCCTCCTCCTCTTCTTCCTTCTCCTCCTCTTCCTCGTAAGGTGTGCAACTTCTATTTCGCCTCCGGTCCCCACTCCTCTGCCTGCCCTTCCTCCTTTTCTTTTTTCTTGTTCCTCATCCTATTTTCTCTTCCTTTTATGTTTCCTCCTCCTCCTCCTCTCTCTTTTCCCCTCTTGATCCTGTTCTAGCAGTTAATTCTTTCTACTACTACTACTACTACTACTACTACTAATAATAATAATAATAATAATAATAATAATGTTACTACTCCTATTACTACAGCTACTGCTACTATCGCTACTACTGCAACTGCTGATCCTCCTCCTCTTCCTCCTCCTCCTCCTGTCAGTCCCCTGTCAACAAGCCTCTTCATATAAGCCGCCCGTAACCCCTCCGCTTCGTCTTGTTCGCAACTCAAGGCACATAATATTACCTGTCCCTCACAAGGTCTCTCTCTCTCTCACGAAATTAATGTTTATGAAGGTAGGAAGATACTTGAATAATATAAAAGGGTAACATGTAAATCAGTGAATAGAACCAGCAAGCGAGACAATGGGAATGGGTGAAAAGGTAAAAGTCAGGTAAACTGAATTCCATTAATAAGGTAAATCATTCTACTAACATACTTTTTTTTTCGATCTGTCCCCTCCTGCAGTTAAAAAAGAAGGCACAGCAAATAAGCAAGCAAGACACCAAAACCATCATACTATTCATTACTTCCACTGCCACCCACCAACATAAAACAAAAACACAACCCCCACCAACACAATACCTGCTGTTACGTTTGCTCTGCAACAACCCAAACTGAGGAAGCAATACCTTTGATTAACCCATAAGGAACAGTATAGGAAAGGCATGTGGCGCCATTGAGCCCTCAACCGCAACACACACGCGATGGGCAGCAATGTTGGTTTCAAATCAGCGAGGAAGAGCTTTACGGAACAGAGCAGAAGGGCACACCAGTCACAAGGGGATGGAGCGAAATTATTAAAGCGGAGGGGAGTGCTGAGGTGAAGCTGCCGCCTTGTCTGGTAACACTGCAGGGATGGACGCGCCGCTCAGGGCAAGGCCAACCCGGCGGACATGTCTGAGCGTGAGCGTGTCCAGCCTATCAGCTACCCACCTAAACTTGCCTTTCCCTTCTCTTACTCATTCTCATAATTTCATTCCTTACCTTCTCTTATCCAATCATCTCTTTCTTCTCACTCCATCTTTCCCATACCGTCTTGCTCCCCCATACTAGTCATCCCATTTCATTTTCCCTTTCCCTATGAATCCTTCCTCCTTTCCTTCAACAATTCCTCTCTCCCTCCTTATCCTCACTTACTCATTCCATACCTTCCTACCTCACCTTCCTTCATCTAATCATCTCCTTCTCACTCCGTTTTCTCCATACCACTCCCTACTTTCCAGCCCCCTCATACTAGTTATCTAATTTTTCTTCCCTTTCCCCTCCCAAAACCTTTCTATCCTCCCTCCATTCTCCTACCAAGTCCTCTCTCTCACGCCTTCCCCATATCTTTCTTCTCGCCCGCCCAGCCAGACACAGACCACGACTTGCTGACAAATGGGGAAAAAGACCAGATGAATGTTGCCTCTAATTACGTGGAGGGCAGCTGAGGGGGTGCTGGAGAGCCAAAAGACTGATGGGTGGTGGTGGTGAGTAGATGGACAGATGTATAGACGAATATTTTTATAAACAGATGGGTGGATGACTGAATAAGTAAAAATATACTGAGGGATGGATACACAGAGGAGAATATATGACAGACAGAGAGATAAATATGTACATACACATATACAAAAACACAGGAAAAAAATAATAAGTGAATGAACGGGTGAATGGGTGGTGCTGGTGGTGGCGGTGGAGCAGGCCGTGACAAATACTCCGATTGTTCGAAGAATGGCCGAAGCAGAAAGTTAATATATTAGTACTGGGATGGCCTGGTTTATGAATACACTGCTTCCTCACCCCCCCCCCCCCCCCCCTCTCTCTCTCTCTCTCTCTCTCTCTCTCTCTCTTTTATCT